>NW_028327182.1:9093409-9396439 GCF_987537825.1 Furipterus horrens
TAACCCATGAAGGGAAAGAAGAAACCTCACTCTTTCGCTCTCTGTGATGCCATCTTTACTGTTTGATTTTTTTCTCTTTCTGTCTCTAATCTTTTCAGTATCTTGTGTCTGTCTCTCCTCTCTAATTTTTAGTGAAAAAATAAGTGCTTCTCTTTCCAACCATGGCCTCTTGTCCACAGTTTTATTTTCCAAAACCTCTCTGCATGATCAATCTCCCAGCACCTCTTCCTCTTTAGAATTACATGTGTTTCTTTCTTTCTTTTTTTTTTTTTTTAATAGCTTCATGTTGAAGATACTGTGACATTTTTATGGGAGCAATGAATTTGTGTGTATACACACACACACACATACTCACACGCTTATATATCTCTTTTGAAGATCCTGAATCCCATAAAACTCAAAAAAAGTAGATAAGAAGTACACTTGCTTTCAACAAATCCCAGGCAAATTTTGGAACAAAATACCTTTTTATGACTATTTTATAAACTTAAAAGCTCACGTACTGAAAATTAAATATAATGCCACCAGTGATGTTGAGATCTGCGTGGTACAGGGCAGCATTTTTTTCCTATTAAAGAACTCAATAGAATCCAATGCTAAGGAGCGGCAAATGATTTATTTTCCTGAAGCAAAGAAGAGTGAGATATAAGGTCCATAATGCAGCTCCTCTTGCAAATATCTGTCATGAACCATTGAATTACAATCAACTCCAAAAGCATGTTTAACTATTTCATTAAAATTTCTGTGCAATCACTTACATGTATATGGTGTTTGGGAACTTAAGAAATATGTGTATCTTTTCTTTATAGAGATTTTAATCCAAACACTAAAATTATGCATTTTAAACACTGAACACTAATATCTACACTTCAAATTGCATTAAAGGTGCTCTCCAGCTTAAACGATGAAAATTTTAATTCACCAGATTACTTGAAACTTCATTAATCTTGTAAGTCATCTATTTTGCAAAATAGATTTACCTATTAATTTTCTAAGCTTGAAATGTTTGTAGGAATTGAAACAAGTACAAAATATTAATTATATAATATAGAATTTTAATTCTTGATATTATAAAAGGCAACAGAAATACTGACAGATTGCCAGATTTTATCTTTAAATATTCACCCATTTTTGTTTCCATTTTACTTACCGCAGTTTATTAAATTAGTAATTTTTAATTTCTCATGTATATATGTAAGATTGCTATGTATCAATTTCAATATATAGGGAAGATCAATGACACCCTGAATGAAGCATTGGAAGAAATATTCTGAACAAAACCAGGAAAACATGCCTTGTTATCATATTGAAAATCACAAAAGAAAATCCATCCCTGTTTTCCTAAAATAATGAAATTTATTTTTAGTTTCTTAGCCATAGTGGGATAAAGAAATTAAAGGGTTTTTTTTTGTTGTTAGTAAATGACTTATTTTCAATACAAAGCAATTCTAACAAAGGAGAGAATGGGCTTTTCACTACTATTCTAGTAATGCTCTCTAATTTTCCATAGTGATACTTGAAATTTTATACTATTAGAATTATGTAATTTATAGCAACAAACCAATCCTTTAATGCTGCCTCAGATAATATGTGCTAATATTTTACTTATCCTGTGCTTAGTAGGAAAATTATTGGAGACATGTCCACTTATATGTGAAATAGGTAAAGTATTTGGTATAGTCTTCCTTACTAAGGCTTAGATTGCTACTGTATAATCTATTTGCCTCCAATTCAACATATCTCTTCTTTTAAATCTGAGACTTAAATGGAGCCATATTTCTCCGTGCTTTAGAAAGCATCCTCTTCAGAGCCATATTGACAGAGATATTCTGATTCAGTACAGATCAAAACTTTAGTGTCCCATGACCAACTCTCCAAAATTTTGTATCTATTTAGAAACTCAAAGTCAATGCCATGCATTGAGAAGGCAGAAATAATGGCTGAGAACCATTGTATCTCAGTTGATTTTTCTTTTCTCTTTTTTTAACTTTATTTTTATTGACACTTTTACAGATATCCTTAATTACCCCCCCAACCCCCACCTCTACCCTTCCCTCAGGTCACATTGTTGTCTGTATCTATAGGTTATGCATATATGTTCTTTGGCTAATCCATTCACCTTTCATCTAGTCCCTCTTTGATTTCCTTGTCACAGATACACTATTGCTAAGGGAGAGAGCACTGGGCCAGAGGTAAGGCAATCTAAATTCTAATCCTCCATTAGACACTTACACAGTATGTAATCAGCTTCTATTTCCCTATCTGTAAGTGGCTTTGCAACCTTAGGTTGTTACTATGAGTATTTTATTTAATTCAAGATAATTATATAAAATTTTCATCTCCCATAACCTTTATCCACATGCATATTTAAAAAGTAAGCTGCTTCTCTGCATTATCTGGTTACTGACCCTTCCTTTTCATTCATTTTAAAGCCAAGCTACTGTTTGTCATGGGGAAAAATACATAAGACAATAACAATACAGGTACATCATTGGCAAGCTCCCGTGGTAGATACGTTAGCACTTTTAGGTACAGTATTCTCTCACTTATCGCGGGTATTACGTTCTAGACACCCCCGCGATAGGTGAAAATCCGTATTTATATAGTATTTATATATATTTTAAGGCTTAATAAACCCTTCCCACACACTTATAATCTGTTCCCAGCCCCTTATTAACCTTTCCCACACTTTTATAAACACTACTTATGTTCTTAAACATATTCTACACTCTTAAACCTACGTAACTTTAACAACATACGTATACAGTACCGCAAAATCCCATGATATAGCAAAAAATCGCGATAAATAAATATAATATTTTTAAAAATCCCACGATACAGTGAGGCCGTGATAAGTGAACTGTGATATAGAGAGGGACTACTGTATATCCTTTCAGAAATTTAATGCGTGTGTAGTCTCATTACACTCTACAAACTCATTTCCACTGTTCTTTAGCAACCAAATATTTATTGGCCATTTTCATATCAATACATTCTTTATAGCATTTGCATTGTATTCCAATGAATGACCATTTTATAATGTATTTAATTAGCTCTTATTATTGGACTTCTAAATAATTTTCAGTTTTCTGCTATTACAAATAGGCTATAATACACATCTTCATTTATTTACCTAAATTGCTTCTTATTTTCAATTATTAGCAGTGCAATCACTAAGACAAAGGAAATGAGTATTTTAATTTTCCAGATATTGTTTAATTCTTCTCTAAAAATTTACAACTATTACACTCTCATCAGTGGTTAATCAGCATGTTTCCTTCCTTCCTACTTGCCCAAATTGGATATTTTACACTTATCATTTTGTAATCTGATATTGTTTTAATTGACATTTAAATATTAATTTAAATGTTCCAAAGATTGTTTATAATATTTTGTTATTATTGTAAATCTGATTACAAATAGCCTGTGAACCTAACAGACTTTCTGATTGATTTCTTAGAATTATGAAACAATAAATTACATAGAATAAAAAATAGATAGGCCTTAAGAGAACTTTTTATGAAATTGATCCAAAAGGCAAGGAAAGTAAAGGCAAAAATAAATGAATAGGATTATGTCAAACTAAGAAGCTTCTGCAAAGCAAAAGAAACCAACAGTCAAACAAAAAGGCAACCGATTGAATGGGAGAAAATAATATTTGCAAACAATAGCTCCAACTAGGGGTTAATGTCCAAACATTTAAAGAACTCAAACTCAATACCAAACAAACAATCCAATTAAGAAATGGGCAGAGGACATGAACAGACACCTTTCCCAAGAAGACATACAACTGGTAAACAGATATATAAAAAGATGCTCAGCTTCACTAACTATTAGGGAAATGCAAAACATCCCACCTATTAGAATGACTATTATCAACAGGACAATCATAAGTGTTGGAAAGGGAAAGGATTTCCCACTCACTGCTGGTGGGAATGTAAACTGGTACAGCCACTATGGAGAACAGTATGGGGGTTCCCCAAGAAACTAAGAATAAAGTTTCCATATGACCCAGCAACCCCTCTTCTGGGTATTTTGAAAACATTTCTTCACAAATATACATGCACCCCTATGTTCGTCACAGCACTAATCACAAAGGCCAAGACATGAAGACAACCAAAGTGTCAGTAGAGGACTGGATAAAGAAGATGTGGTACATATATACGATGGAATACTACTCAGCCATAAGGAAAGCTGAAATACTGCCATTTGCAACAATGTGGATGAACCTTGAGATTATGTTAAGCAAAATAAGTCAGTCATAAAAAGCCAAGAACCATATAATTTCAATAATATGTGGGATATAAAACTGAAACTCACAGACACAGATGAGGGGAGGGAGTGGGAGGGTAGTAAAGGGGGCTAAATATATTGTGACAGAAGATGATTTGCCTTTGGGTGGTGGGCACACAATACAAGATACAGATCATGTATCATAGAAAAATGTATACTTGAGAACTGTGGCACCGTATTAACCAATGTCACCCCAATAAATTTAACTAAAAAAGAAAAGCAATTCAAATGTTCTCAGCTTTATTAGTTTTCTAGCAAACAGGCTGTACATATAAATTTTAGAAACAGGTTGAAGAGTTAAAATAATGTAAGTTTAGAAGTAAAAAACTGAAGTGTCAAGAATCCATTTCCTGTTTTCCACAGAGTTATCTTAGGGAATATGAAGCATGAAGGGAACAGAACACCTGATTATATATAGATTACTAATGATGATGCTAGTTCTACGGAAAAGGATAGCCCTTGACTGGCATCAGGACTTCACAGAATGCATTAATCTTTCCTTCCCTTTACTTCTTTGAATTTCAAAAAAATAAAATTTGTAGAAAACAGTTTGATTTGACCCAACCCTCTCAGTTGCTTCTCTAATTAATTTCTAGATATTAATATGCTTTCTTTTATTAAATGCTACACTCTGGGACCTCAACCTGGAGTAGATCCAGGGTTAGAACACTTACACTTTGGACTTGAGAGTAAGACTTAAGTCTGGAGTCGGATCACTACGAGGATGTAGTTTCATTCTGCAACAGTCTTTTTACTCTTTATTTAATGAGTATTTCCCTGTAATAAATATGGATTTTTCTTTCCATTTAAGTATTTCCATTATTGTACTTCCAATATCTCTCAAGAGAACCAATTGAGCTCTTACCTGTGGCATTATGTTTATTATTAACCTGAACCTTTTCAGGTTTGCATCATTATCTGAAAAGTTAAGGAAAATATTCATGACCTAATGAGAAGATTAAAAACTATGAACAGATATTTAAAACTTACTAAAAATTATGTTTTTTACAATTACCTCAATTTGGGGGGACTTTTTCTCTATTAATTGTGATGTTAAAACCCCTAATGCTATGCAATACCTCAAACATTCTTGCTACTTTTTAACATTGGATTGAAATTTATTAATTGGCTCAATTAAATAATGAGCGAAATCAATAAAAAAATGTTCATAAACAGGGGCTAGTGTGTTAATTTGAAAGAATAATAAGTATGTTTCAAATGGGGTGGGTATATAAAGCAATAAAATGGACACAACAATAAATCTGTATCTGTGAGCCTAGCACTTTGTACTTGTCTCTTGTCTCTCTGGTCTCATATCCTGAACTTCCTCTTCATCTTGGGCTTCCTGCATCAGGGTGGTGCACCACTGTCTCCAGTAACTTGCAAAATCAGAAGCTGCCTCCTCCTTCTCTCTTCCCACCCCATCCCTTCCCCCAATTTGAATATCCTTTCAATCCATCTATTTCTCACTCTTGCCTTTTACTCTCAATTTTGTTGTTGAAACCAGCTCACCCCTTTCTTGCGATATTAACTCTGGTTGCCCAGCGACTCTCCCTGGCATCATGGGATTTTGTCTGTCTATGCTCTTCTCTGTTCTGTATCCAGGGATATTTTCTCCAGAAAACATTCCATCCAGTTGCTCCTCAACTTCAAACTCCTCAGTGACTTCCTAAAGCCCTCAGCAGAAAGCCCAATGTGACATGCCATATTTTATTTCTGTAGTCTCATTTCTCTCATCTTTGCTCAAGCATTGCACATGGCAGCCACTGTTCAAGTTCCTTCCAGTCCCCTGAAGTCTGGGATATTGTCTCATTCAGCATTTTATACTCAAAGTTGAACATAGTCTTTGATATTTAGAATGCTTTCCAAAACTGTTGCTATTTTTAATTTTAGGCTGATACATTTAATAGTCAGATAAATACATGAATTTTTGGCATCCTGAGTATACATATTTTCCCTCTTTTTAAATTTCATACTTTGAATGAGTTTATGCTACTATAGGAACTTCATATTATCCAGATTCTCTGGTGACTGAAATATTAGTAAAGAAAACATCTGGGCAGCTGTCAGTTCTGATTTCATTCTATGCAAACTGACAGATAGAAATTCTTATTAATAAAGACCAAGGATATACTTTTCCTCTTGATACCCCATAAAGTTGTGATCCACTTTTTTGTTTCAAGAATTAATATTCCAAAAATTAACATCAGTAGATGAGAATTGATTTAGTACTATGTTTTATTCTTTATTAGTTTTTTAGGGCTCCTGTAACAAATCACCACAAGTATACTGATTCTGAGTTTTTTTTTGATGAACAGAAAGTAAATATAGTTTAGTATGAAAAAAATGAAGTTAAAATTATTTATCTCAGCATGAGAATATTGTGTTTAATTAATCCTTCTTGTTAAACTACTATTCAGTACAAATCTTACAACCCTGGCTGGTGTGGCTCAGTTGGTGGGAGCATTGTCCTGTAAACTCTAGGGTGGTGGGTTTGGTTCCTGGTTGGGGAGCATATGGGAGGCAACTTACGGACGTTCCTCTCCCTCCCTCTCTGGAATCAATGAATATGTCTTTAGGGGGGGGAATATGTGACATTTTAGTTTGCAGGTCAACAATCCAACCAACTGAGCCACACCAGCCAGGGTGTGAACATCAGCCACTTTGATATTGATTTTGCTATCCTGAAAGCCTAAAGCATTTACCTCAAATCAGAAAATTACAAAATTATGAATGATCAGCAAGACTACCTAACATGTATGTTATATACGTATATATGTTGTGTGTGTATATATAACATATACAGAGAAGGAAAACTCTGACTCCAAAAAACCTCCGCTGCCTTGCGGCATACCTCTTCAGGGGAAAGGCTAAGGGAGTAAACCCCGACAGAAAATCCGGAGCCGGAGTCCCTAAGGCGGTTTGACGTTGTAGTCAACACCGGCAACTCCTGCGGCGCACCTGAAGCCAAGCTGTATTGACTCCGTCTTTCCCTTGGACCCTTCAGCTGCGAAGAGAGGGGGGGTCTGCTGCATGGGCAACAGCAGACCCTCCATATCACCCTGCCCAGGCTCTGTAGCTTCAGCTTCACTGGAGAGGACACTCCAGCGTCATCACAAGATGTCGATTCAACACGGGAGGAGACAGATACCGTGTCACTCCCGAGTCGGACTGCACAGCCATTCTCGGCAGTGCAGATAGACTCTTAAGAAGCTACACCATCGTCTCTTGAGACGGACGGCTGCCGACCCGATATATAACATATAGATGCACTGAAGAATTTTAGAAATTATATACTCAGTAAATAATTAAAAGATCTGATATAAATGAGATTAGTAATAAACTATATTCAAAAATATTACAGATGAACTTGTATGAAAGAGCAACAAAAACCTCTCAAGTAAATATTGAGTTCCCACACTTACAGCTCTGCATGTTTTTCTAAATGATTATGAAGTTTTCAAAGCATTCAATCAGTAAGTAAGACAGACATAGCATTTTTTCAAGTGTTCAATGTACTGTCATAGATTAAAGATAATAATCATCAATTAAAGTCATAGAGGTTTGGCGTTCAAAGAAAAGGGACTATAAGAATAATGAATCCAACCCTATTTTACTGACAAGAAGACAAAGTAAAACCAAGTGAATTTTCCAAATTTACAGAGTCAGGAAGTAGCTTGGCCAAGACAATAACCTAATCTCTGAATTCATGTCAAAGTTTGTTTTATTATTCCCCACTACAAAGTTTATTTCAAGGACATTTGTCTAATCCTACTTGGAACTGAGTCCATTTAGCAGAAAAGTAAATTATATCAGGCATGACTTTACAATAAAATATGATTGCTTTATCATCAGCAGTTTACTCAGTATGATTTGAGGCCCTATGTCAATTTTAAAACACAATTTAATAGACAATAGAAAATTACCAAGGACTTCAGTGGGACAATACAAATAGGGTTTTGTGTTGAATAAAAGAAATCAATATGAATAATAAAAGAAGCACTTACTGTGATGGATAGATTCATTATTGGAAAGAATCCAATTGTTGAAGATAGAGCATAAGGGGAAGCCATAAATATCGGAGTTTCCTACAGAAATCAACAGCAAGTAGACAACAACTTATAGGAAAAATTAAGTCATATATGTTTCCACGTATCCTAACGTCAGCAAAGAGATTATGGAAATAAATGGTGGTGGGTGGTTCTCAGTTTTTATTTTTTATTAAACTAGAAATAGGCTTTAAGTTAGAGAACAACTGTAGTGCATCCTCTAGGTATCATTACAATAGGTCAGCAGTGCTCACTGAAATCTCTAGTCGGTGAGTGTACATAACTGTCCTTGACTCCATGAGAAGAGGTTTCTACTGGAAGCTCATAGGTAACAAACAGAGTGAAGTCACCTTCATTGGGTAAGTCAGACCAAGAGTCAACTGAGATATTAAAATATGGATATATGCCCCAGCTTTGATCCATCTAAAATGCATAGTACCACATAGCATGATTTTTCACAGGGATTAATATTTTAGTCCATATGAATGAGCTAGAAAACAATGAGGAGAGTTTTGTTGCATTAAACATATTAAGGACTCAATATAATGTCCTTAATTTATGTGGCAGATCTTGAAACAACAAAATCTAGATATAGTGTGACTATTCAAATAATTAAATCTTTGCGAGGAGGAAGGTTAACTTTGGCTATTCCATAGAAGAATATAATATTATTATATAACATTCCTAATATTCTGTGCCAGTAATGAGCTTTCATATATTTTATAAAGAGTTTACTATAGCTATAAATTTGAACTTAAAAGAATGTATTTTAAAATAACACCAGAAAAACAGATGCATTAAAAATACTAAACATAATCCTATTTAACATTACAAATAATATAGAAAAACTTATCTCACTAGTAGCAACTTTGTATAATCCTGTTTAATAAAAGGTGTAGAGCTATAGGAATATCATAATAAATTGTGAGAGACCAAATACATTTCCTCTAAGGTCAAGAACAAGGTAAGGATGTCTAATGTCACTATTTCTATTCAACATTTTACTGGAGGGCCAAGGGAATGTAATAAGGAAAGAAAATAATATGCAAAGCAGATTTAAAACAAAGAAACCTAACTATTTATTCTCCAGAAAAATTAAAATAATTATCATATGAATTTTTCAAGGTCACAGACAGGATACTAGAATAAGACATAAAATATAAATTATACTTGTATATATGAGCAAAAAGCATTTGGAAATTGGAATACAAACCGCCACTTGCAATATATCAAAACCATGCCATATATCAATATCATAAAATTATTAAGAATAGATTTAACAAAATATGCAAGGTTTATTTGTTGAAAATGAAAAATTATATGTGAAGTAAGAAACTACATTAATAGAGAAACTTACTCTAGTTATGAATTTAAAAGCTAAACATTATTAAGACTTTAATTCTTCCAAAATTGGTCTATAGATTCAATGGAACTTGATACTTCCCCTTGCAATGCTTAAATTCCACTAGATACTTATTTCTATAACCAGCAAGAGTGTACAGGTATAAGATCTTGAGTTCACCTCTTAAGTAAATATATAGCCCACAGTGTGATAGCTGCTATGAGACACAAATAAATCCTAGAAATCAGCAGGGACATGCTGCTTTTTTAACAATAAATGAGATAGCCTTAAGCCTTCAATCCACATTCCCTAAAAAAATCCTACTCAAGATTTTAGCAAATTATCTGTAGGCCTAGAATTTTGTGGCCATCCTTCTTTCTGAGTTTCTGCTTCTTCTGATTTAGTTAACTTTCAAAATTGGGTCATTGTTCCATGTATACAGTTTTTATTCTAAATGTTTTGACCTAGTCCTGTAACAGCATTTTCCTTAATGTTTTAAAAACAAAAACATTACACACATTGTACGTACATACATATATTTAAAAACTTTACTCAAGTTTTAGAGAGCCACAAAATGTATATTGCAACCCACTGTAGCATTGTAAATACCTAAAGTTGTATGTTGATCGTCATCCTAAAAATAGAGTATGTCTTGACCTGGTCTGGATTCTAGCTTTAGTGTCCCATCCTGTGGGTGCAGACTGCCTCTCTACTTCCTCTCTCTTATTGATTCTTTGCTAATTTTCTCTCTCCTCTATGGCATTCCCATCAGGGAAAAATAAGCCCCAACATTTTGCCTATTGCTCTACACAAAACATTTAATTAAGGTCCCTCAGCTAAGTTGCCTAAGCACACAGTGAACTCAGGACATGCTTTGCAAACTCAAGGGCAGAGCTAAAACTTGAATGTGGTTCACATGTAATGACCCAGCTCCTTTCAGTCAGTAAACAGAGGTGTTGTCCTCTTTGATCTCTGTGGGGTTGAGCCACCAGTGGGCCACCATGTGATGGAAGAAGGATTGTGAAAACATGGAGAAGGATAGGAGTTCTTCTGCTGTGAGGCATTGTGAAATGCTGACAATAGAAGCCCATAACTGACAAGAAGCAAAGGTGAGCCTTCTGTGAAAAAGGGAGGTGTTTTCTCAGTTTTCAAAAAACAAAAACAAAAACAAAGTACTAAAAAGCTGGGAGATCCACAGTACTGCTGATAAAGAGTCCACTCAGAAAAAAATTTAACTAATTTTACTGCCTTCAATAATAAGTTATCAGCCAAATGTTAGGCGAGCTCCGCCATTTACAGTATATTATTATTCAAGTGAACCAAAAACACAGGAAAAGCAGAAATACAGTCGCCACTATACACTTACATTATGCATTCCTAGCTCCCATTTACAAAATATATTTTTTTCTCTGTCATCATCAGCAGTGGAAATAAGACTATGTTTTCTATTTAAACATGTTTTTGAGGGGTGAAGAGTCTGGGTCCTTTGAGGAATCTGCCAGAAGATACAATGAAGGAAATTTTTGGTTCTGAAAATAATGTCCATTGTCGATTAGATCTGGAGTCATGCCGTGAAAGGAGAAAAAAAAAAAGTAAGAGGGTGAAATGAAGAGACATATAGAAATGAAAGAGAAGCAAAACATCCCAAACACTCCCTTTCTTTCCAAAAATGACCACCTTTTCTGTTAAAGAAACTGCACTTCCCCATCCTGATGGAAAAGGATTGTCCTGAACTAGAAACCTGTCCACAAAAAGAACCTAAAAACAGAAAACAACAAAGCTCCTATAGAATTTAAAAAATATTATTCAAAACATTTCAGCTGAAGAAATTCTCTCCCCCAAGCTAACTACCAAGTAGAAAAAAAAACCAAAAAACCAAAAACAGCTCTCCAAACTTAAATATTTTCATATAAGCACTTGAAGATGTTCCAATTCAGGAAATTTAACATAGAGATAATATTATATTTCATCTATAGTGTATATACTGAATCTGGAGTCAGTATATATAATTTTCATATCTCTTTTACCTCCTTCAATCCATAAGTTTCTTAGCCTTTTTTTTTTTTTTTTTTTTTTTTTTTTGTAATGATATGGGCATTTTTTAAAATTTCAGGTTAGTAATTTTACTGAGTGTTTCTTAATTTGGGCTGGACTAATGTGTTCTCGTGACTAGGCCAGGTTACACAACTCCAACTGGTATAATGTAAAAGTGATAAGGTATCCTTCTCAGGATACCACATCCCCAAACACTTGACATCTACCTGCCCCGTATTGATGGAGTCCATTTCGGTCATCAGATCAACATGCTGTATGCTTTCTCCACTGTTTAGTTCCCAGTTTCCCCTTGTCGCCACTCAGGAGTCTGTGGTGAGATGCTTTGAGAACATGCTAACAGCCCGCCTTCATCCAGCTTTTTCTTCTGATACAGTACCCTGAATCACCTTTACTATGATGGTGGCAAGTGATGGCTTTTTTCACTCCATCTCTCTCCTTCCTTGTCTATCAGTTGGCACACTCATTTTTTAAGATGTCCTCATTTCTGCTCTGTTTATGGATGTACTTTCTTACTTACTTATTATCATAATAGAGTGGTGGTTTCCTACTTTATTCCATGGGTTATCATCCATTGTGGTCTTCACTAACTTCGATCCTCAAATTGTACCCAGAGTTGGCCAATGGGAACGTCATCAAGCTGTCTCTAATGTTTTTCTCTCTCTCTCTTTCTTTCTAGCCGTCTCATGTTGACTGACTCATGATCAGCTTCATTTCCTCCATGTGAACCAGTCTCTTACCAATGTGCAGTTCAGTAACCAGTTCAGGGAAAGAAGATGAGACTGAGTTTTTGCTAAGCTGAAGAGAGTTCATTTTACCAAATTTAGAAGATTTCTAACAATTAGTCCTTCAAAGGAAATTTTCTTCAACCCTTACTCTTTTCTCTCCTTTGGGGAATCCGATTGCCCATTTTTAGGTCACTTGAAGTTGTTCCACAGGTCACTGATGAGTCTTTAGCTGTTTTTTAGACTTTTTCCCCCTGTTTTCATTTCAGATAGTTTTTCTATTTCCATGTGATTAAATTCACTAATCTTTTTATTTTTTTCCCCTATAATGGCTAATCTGCTCTTAATTGTATGCAGGATTTTTCATCCCAGGCAATTTATTTATCTCCAGAAGTTGACTTAGGACACTTCTATATCTTCCATGTTTCTCCTCTCATGCTTTTCTCTATCTTTTCAAACAGAGATGCAGTCTGTAACTGCTTTAATGCTGTTGTCTATTTATACTATCAACTGTGCTATTTCTGGGTCTGTTTCCACTGATTGTTTTTGTCTTTTATCAGCTTCTTTTCTGATAAATATTTTTGTATTCTCTAAGTATTCTTAAGCTTTGTCCTAAAATGCAGTTATTTGGGAATAATTAGCTCCTTTTAAAGCTCAAAGTTTCCTTTGATAGGACCAAAACAGGTTTTGATAGAGGTAGATGTTTTCCACACTAGTGAGGGCACACCCTTTTGATGACCCTATTTGATTCAAGGGTTTTGTATCTGACTAGTAGGAAAACAAACTCTTTATGGCCCTGAATGAGTTCTGGGGCTTGTTCTGCCACCTCCTGTCCAGTGGTTCTTTCTAGTGCAATAGTTTCCTCACACGTGTGTTGATATGTATTCCAATAAAGAAAAAAAAGGGAAACTCTCCTCAATTCTCTGAAATGTTCTCTGAATACTGTTCTCTTTGTTACTGTGCCTAAGGAATTCTAGCTTTCCTGGCCTGTCTGAATTCTCACCTCTGTCAAGAAGAGCTAAATTTAACTATGGGCTAAATGTACTGACTATATTACCAATTAAAAAGTTTCAGGCAGGAATCTGGAAAATAAATTGGAAAGGATAGATAAATTAAATTAAAAACTGTCAGGGTTTTAACCAAGGCAGGGTAGTGAGGGTGAAGAAGAGGTCACGGATTTAATAGCTATTTATCAGGGAAGATAGACAAGACTTGGTTATCAATTACTTGTGGGTAGTGAGGGAAAAAGAGGAACACAGGCTGTATCCTACCTCCTTACTAATGTGAATGGGTGACTGGAATATAATCAAAATAATAAATGTAGAAATTTAAAATACAAATTGATACAAAATAAGAATGGGATGATGAATTTAGTTTCCCACATACTAAATTTCAAAGGCATGTGAGAATATCAAAGGGGGGATATATAACCATTATTTTTTGTTCAATTCAATTTAATACGCATTCAATGCCTACCCAATGCCAGGAACTTTGCTACAAACTGGAAAGAGAAAGGTGAATAAGGTGCAATGCCTTCCATTATTGTAAAACATGAATTCTCTGACATATATGTATGTCTGGTCTATAGTCGTCGTCGTCGGCAGCCGTCCGTCTCGAGAGACGATGGTGTAGCTTCTTAAGAGTCTATCTGCACCGCCGAGAATGGCTGTGCAGTCCGACTCGGGAGTGACACGGTATCTGTCTCCTCCCGTGTTGAATCGACATCTTGCGATGACGCTGGAGTGTCCTCTCCAGTGAAGCTGAAGCTACAGAGCCTGGGCAGGGTGATATGGAGGGTCTGCTGTTGCCCATGAGCCAGACCCCCCCTCTCTTCGCAGCTGAAGGATCCAAGGGGAAAGACAGAGTCAATACAGCTTGGCTTCAGGTGCGCCGCAGGAGTTGCCGGTGTTGACTACAACGTCAAACCGCCTTAGGGACTCCGGCTCCGGATTTTCTGTCGGGGTTTACTCCCTTAGCCTTTGCCCTGAAGAGGTATGCCGCAAGGCAGCGGAGGTTTTTTGGAGTCAGAGTTTTCCTTCTCTGATGTGCCCTGACTGGAAGATCGAACCAGCGACACTTAGCTCGCAGGCCGACGCTCAATCTATAGTAATGTCTTATGTATCTAACAACCAAACCTGAAAATTCTAAACAACAGCTGTAAAAATAAAAGTCAGAAGGAAAATATCCATGAAACAAAGCTTTATATCCTTTTCTCCAAAACTAAGGCCCCTAGTCCATTTTCAGGGACTTTTGACCCCCACTTAATACCACAGTCAGACTAGCTCTGACTTTCTGCCAAACTCATTTTCTGCTTCTGCTTCAAAGTAGGAGATTAGAAGCAGGGAGGGAAGTGCTAAAGGCAGTTATATTTTCAGTCCTGTGAAGTGATTGCTGGCAGCTTGACAAGAAGGACAGGAAAACAAAATACCAAAAGCACATCTAAGCCCAGGAATCGAGGTCCTACCTGTGTTAATAGCTATGCATCTCCCTCTGTATTGCAACCAAGACAATGATTATTTACACTGATGCCTCTCCATCAAGAAGAATTTTTGTTATGCCAATTTATTATATGCAGCATCTGTCTAATGCAAAATAAGCAATTTAATTTTACTATATGATTTCTTATCAATTCTTTGTAGTCTCATTAAAACAAAAAGGTATATTTTCTGCAATACCACGAACTAAGAATACCTGTTAACGATGGTCCAGACCCCTCTAAGAAATTTAATGAATAAGAAAGGAGAGCAAATGCTTATGTAGAAGAGTAAAGCCTTTTGAAAAAGAAGAGGAGATGACATTTTGATCAGTCCACTGTATTTTACAAACTGTTTCCAATTCTCTTGGCCATTAATGACCATGACCAATGAGCAAGACCTGACTTAAAAAGTGGTCATGGGCATTTTAGACCTTTAAATTACCTTTCTTTTTCTTTCTCTGTATCTACTTTGGTTCTAGTATTCCAAGAAATTCAATACAGGTGGAAACTGCAAATAAATGGGAAGAGCTTTATTAGGATTGTAAACTTGGCAGAAGGAAAGAGCTAACTTTGGCAAAGATGTGCATCACTTCTAAATATTTAAAATTTATTAAGAGCTAAATCTATTAAGAATCTTCAATCTGAGGCCTGTTAAGAATTCTACCAATAATCAGATATATAGAAAAGGAACCAAGAGAAATTTATCTACTCTGCTTATGATAAATCAATAGAATATATAAATCTTGCTCTATTTAAATATGAGTGTATGGGTATAAATATGTACTATATAAATATATATGTATATATACACATATACATTTATATATATACACACACACACAACACTATAGGAATTTTTAAAATGTTTAACAATATAACAGGCAAACAAAAAGTAGATTTATTTTTGAATATTTGAGATGTACATTCCAGAAAAATATTTCCTGTGTTAAATCTTTTAAAAATAAATAAGACAGCACTATAATATAAAATTATAAATATAAAATATTGCAAATATATTTTTCCTGACTAATCACTAGGTAAAAAAGAAAAAAAAAAGTAAGGCCATAATTAGCTGAGTTTAAGGAAACATTGTAAGGAAACTTGAAGTGTGAAAGGAGATTAAACGCTGCATTAGAAACAATGAAGAAAAGAATTGAAGCTGTTGAATAGTCATTTATGCCAAGTGCAGACTAAGGATTCTTACTAAGACTCAAAAGGAAAGGAGTGAAGAGATTAAAAGGGGCAAAAAATTTTTTTTTATATAAGGAAACAAAATATATATTTCAGGACATAAGATCTGTGTTTATAAGAATAAAAGAAATAATAATAAATACAATTGGAGAAGACTCTTCAATAATATTCAATATAAGAAAATACTCTTGACCTAAGGAAATACCAGAGTTTATAGATCAAAGGCATCCCTAAGTACAAAGTAAATGAAAGATAACAATGTCTAGTTCAAATATGTCACCTCCTCAGCCTCATCACTTCTTTTATTCCACAAAAAGACACTATGTTCTCAAGTGTCTTGAGATATCTCGCTTGAGAGTTAAAACGTTTCAGAACATAACCAGTAGACAGCCATGGAATTCTATTTACAAAATCAGCATAACATTGCTGTTTAAACCTGAGACAGGAACCTGAAAATTGATGCAAAAACACTTAACGTATTAGCAAAATCAACTGGGCAAAATATTAAAACAGAATATGCCATGATCCAGTGAGATTCCTTGTAACAATGAGATGATAGCTCAGTATTAGGAGACCTGTTAGTGTATTTCACCCTGTTAATAAATGAAAGAAAAAAGTCATAGGCTCACCTCTAAAAATATCAGAATGCATTTGAAAATATTAACACTTTTGAATTTAAAGCAAATTAAATAAATTATGGATAGTAGTATTTCTTAGCATGATAACTTCACATGTGTAACTGGTGTACACACAAACAACATGAACATATGTAAAACATGTATCTGAATATATGCAAACAGATACACATTACTCTTTATTTACAACATATTTCTGAACTGGATTCTTTTTCTTTTTCCTTTATTTTTATTGTAGACGCTAATACAGATGTCCCCATTTTCCCATTTGCCTGCCTCCACCCATCCCTGAAATATTTTTTAAAATATATTTTTTAATATTTTTTATTATTACTCTATTAAATTTGTCCCAATTTTCCCACATGGGTGGAAAAGGGCAAAGGTGGGGGGGACTGAAAAATCAAGATAACTGTGATAGTGAAAAGCTTCATGCCATTCCCATCAACAAGGGAAGAAGCCACGAGTGACCAGTAGGACAGCCATTAACAACCTTTAAATGTATTGGTTAGTAGAGCAGAAAACATAGTACATAAAATCTTTGGAAAGAAGACAGCAAATTATCATTATTTGGATCGAGTGACTTGACAATCAATCAAAAACTATTACAACAAATATTTAGTAATGTGTCGAGAAATAAAATGAATATACGACAATATAAAAATACGCCTAAATGCCCATCGATGGATGAATAGATGAAGTATGACATATATTATACGTATATACACTATTCCAGTTATTCAGCTTAAAAAGAAATCCTGCCATTTGCAAACAGCCTGAGGACATTATGCTACCTGAAATAAGCCAGCCACAGAGGGATAAATCCCTCAGGAGTCCACTGCTACAAGGTATCAAAAATAGTCAAACTAATAGAACTAGCAAGTAGAATGGTGGCATTAGGGACCGGGGGAAGGGGAGGTGGGAGGTTCTAATCCACAGGCACAGTCTCGCATCGTGGAAGGCGCTGCTGGCCAACATCGTGCCCATAGATCACAGTACTGCACTGCACTCATAAAGTTTAAGAAGGTATCAATCTCTTAAGGGTTCTTACCACGCATATATTTAAAATACATGAGTATAAAAACAATTAACAATTTAAATACGTAAATATAAGAGTATACAAATAACTGCCCAACCAAAAATGTTAATATCTAACAACAACTTTTAATACTCAACTAAGTTGAATAGTATATCTTTTTATGTATAGGAAAACTAAATATTATTTAAAAAGTCAGTTTTTCCTAAATCTATATATATTTATTATGATCTAAATACAAAAGCCAGTTTATATCTTTCTTTCCTTGACTCGGATAATCTGATTTTCAACTTTTTATCAGAGAGCAAAAGTGCAGGAATAGGATGAATGTGAAAAATAAAGCTAATATCATTTATTTACCTGCTTTGGCCTGAAATAAAACAATTTATGAAGTCTTAGTTATTAAAATTTTTTTCTTAATTCATGCATTTATAGATATAATAGAACAGAAATTAATTTTTCTAGATTGATAGAACAGAATTGGAATGTACACTATATATATTTGTATAGTATATATATATATATGGAATGTCTATGAAACAAATATATATAAATGTATTACATAATACACATTACATTATATTATTTATATTATAATATACAATAATATATATGTTATATTTAATGTACTTATTTTCTGAACACATAAAAGTTACTGCTAGTGGCACAGTTAATTTGCACTGTGGGGTCCTATGCTAGATTTAACAAAATAAAAAAGCATATCCTGGGAAGTATGTACAGAATAGAAATATTTCTGAAGGTGCCTCTGTTATTAAAATATTAAATACCAAAATACTGCTTTTGAAATTTACCTCTCCAAGTTTATCTGAGCTTAATTATCAAACGTAGAATTGCAGTTCAGTCCCTGGGCTTTGTATTCATCCTGCAGGGATGAGGGGAGGAGGGGTGAGGGGCGATATTTTATCACGTAAGAAAGACTTCGCAATCTTCTTATGCCCTTGCTCTTGCATGTAAACATTTGCGTTTTCTCAAGCTCAACAACAACAAATATCACCTCCCCTCTCGGTTAGGCCAGCTCAGTGTATCAGGAGGGAAGATCGCTTTACTTGCATTCAATCAGGTATCAGAACGCTAAGGAAACCAAACATACTTGTACTTAGTAGTGTTTATTCTTGCCCTCCTTTGACATTCAAAAATGCCCACCGACATCTTCAAATGTTATTGCAGATAAATAAACAGAAAAGAGAGGATGTATTATATTTGTGATATTATCTTCCAGGTGTCCAAACTATTTAGGAATTTCATAAGATTCTTTTTCTCTTTGCAAATTCATGTGTGGCTGAATTTTATAGTTATTACATATCTAACACATTCTCCTTGATATTACATCACCTTTTAGGTTTTATTGCATCTAATTTTAGACTGAGTTAAAAAAGAAAAATAAACGTTGACTGTCTGGAAATGCGAAGAGTACACATGAAGCAATATCCTGCTATTGCGTTAGTTTTGGAAACAAAATATTTAATTAAAAAAATTGAGTTTTACTGTTATTTTTAGAATAACAGACAGGCTAAAATGGTCATTTTCTTCCTTTGGATAAGTAATATACCCTGATATTTTAATAATAGTAAACAGTCATTTTCTCATTTAGTTCTCTCAACAATCTTTTCAACTACTATTTCTTGAACATATAAAAAGAAAAATGTTAAAAGATCCAGTGAATGTATGAAAATATCATAGATAGCACAGGAGATATTTTATGTTTATCTTTTATGTTTCAAATCTAATGCTTTTCTTATTCAAAACTGATACTTGATCAGCAATGTGGAATAAGTTCAGGCTGCATATTCTACATGACTAAAGGAGCGTCCGTCACATCTTTATTACTAGAAAACCTGACCTTGGTCATAAAGAGAGAAATGGGGTTAAAAAAAAGAGAGAGAGAAAGAGAAATGGGGGACTTAAAAAAAAGCATGTGATCCCTGACTTCCCATTTCTGAGGATGGCTATATTTACATATAATATTGTTTGGCACTATTTTGCCTGAGATAGGTTGATACAGCAGAGCACAGGCATTATGGGCTGCAGCTGACCAGTTCCAGTTGTTCCTATCACGAGAATCGTGTTCCTGTGATTTCTAATTTCTCCACTTTGATTTCAAGAGATCTGGTTAACTCATATTTTCATTTAGTATCATCAGAAAGTATTCACTTAATTTTAAAATAGTATTAATGAATTTGACTAAGAAAAAGTTTTGCCCAATAATTCTACTTGATAAAACTGAAAAGTAAAAATGAAACTATGACAATACACCAATAAAAGTACTGAGAAAAATATTGTGTTTTTCTGGTGTAGGCTTAGATTATCTTTTGAAAGACAGTAGGAAAAAAATTGCTATTATATACTCCTACAATTTATTATATTTCCAATTATTTCTGTTTGATTTCTTACTTGGTATCATTACCATATATGTTATTTTAAAGTGCTTTCAGATTATAATAGTTAATATAGTCAAGATGACTTACTATAATGCGAGGCACATAATAATTGCTCATTAAATGTTAGCTGTGCTATATTATTTTTTAATTTTCCATTCACTCCCATTCTATAGCAGTCATACATATTCTGTTTTCTCTTTTACTCTAAATACACCAATCCCTGACCCTTTGGTCTCCTTTTCTTCAAATGTCAAATAAAACTTAAATATCCCCTGAAGGTATGCCACTAGAATACTCACATGCTTCTATTGTTCTTGAAGTGAACACTTTTATTGTTTTTTCTCTTGAAGCCTTCTTTTAGGACCTGTTTTCTACTCTTTGAATATAATCAGAATCAACTTAAGCACCAGAAAATCACTAATCCCTGCATGATATTGTTAACGCTTGCTGCAAAATGCCTATTGATTGTTTTTGTACTCATAACTCGAGGCTTTTCTAATTCTACATTTCCAGACCACCTATCACAGGTACTTTCGTCCAGTGGCTCGGAAATATTAGCGTGGGATTGGGAGAGAAGAACAGAATCATTGCTGACACTTTTTAGATACTCTATTATTTGTATTATCTTTCTGATCCTCATGACTATGTATTCAACAGTGTTTCTACACACTCTTTATCTGCTGTCTTAGGTGATCGTTTTGCTTTCTGAGGCTTATTTGTCACATCACAAGTTAATTTATTTTTTTGTTTGCTTCTTTGTTTTAGTACATACAAGGTAGAAGTTAAGCACACAGATTAGGGGCCAGGACCAGAATTAAATTAAACAGGTCCCCCAATGCTATATGTGGAGCTGATAGCAGCGGAGACCTCATATTTCACAGCTAAGTCAAAGAGGGGGCCAGACCACTCTGTAGACTCAACCACTCCTCATGCATTTCTCCTCCAGTCAGTTTAAGAAGAGGACTGGGTTAGTTTAATGGGAATAAAGCATCCATTTCTATGACAGACAGCCTTTGCTTAAAACTGAGGCAGGAGAGCTCCCAGAGAATCTTGGGAAAAATTTGCGGTGCTTACAGCAAAGAATCCTGGCATTTCATTCCTTGACTACTTCTCAGCGTGCTCAAGTTTCAGCAGACCTGCCCTAGAACAACTGTTGAAGCAGGAGCTTTTCCCACAAGTTGCTGAAGTGAAGAGACTTCGTGTGCACAGGGAGACAGCCTGTGGCTCACAGAGACAGTGTCACAGCAAGGCCTGAGTGGAATTTGGTGTAGTGTGACTGAAGGGAAGAAGGGCAGCCATCCCCATGCCACTTTTGAATCTTTGATTCCCTCTGGGGATGTGGAGACACCCCTAGAAGTCCTCCTGGTTTCATGAAAAGAGTATGCAAGTCAGAAAATAACAACATGAGCATTTGCCAGGCTGGAGAAACTGTCCACTTGGACGAGGAGTTGGAGGTTTGACTACTTTAGCAAGGCAAATGGAAGATTCAATTTTCTTTCTAAGGTGGACTTCAGTGATGAAGAGGGCCAAAAGCAATGTCCATCACTTGAGATTGGCCCAGTTTATATCACGGTGATGCTGGGGACACATGACCACCAGAAGAGGCAGCCAATCAGATTAAGCTTCTGCTGCCTCCCCTGTCCCTACTCCTGTCCTGGACCTCACTAGGACTACTCCTGGAAGAACCAGAATCTCCAGTCTTGCTGAGCTCCCAATGAAGCCTGGGTTATGGCTCTAGCCTGGGAGAAGGAAAGTATACATTTTGAAGACTGAAGTTAAAAGTAGGACTGATTCTGAAGAAGAGAAAATAAGACCTACCAATAGTTTCTATGTGACTCTGAGGTGTTGAAGAAAATGTAGTTGGGGCTCCTTCTCTCTTTCTCCTTCAAAGGTGGGTGGATGGGAAGGATTTCAGGTTGGGGCTGAGAGAAGACAATTTCAGGCTTAAAATAAACTCACATGTAGATGGTATTTAATATCTCTAGTCTAGGTACCTTTGTCTACGTCACTGATGTTGTGTCAGAGTTTCAGAAAGAACAATATACTGCCCAGGAAGAAGATATTTGTCACTGACTAGAATTTATTTGCGCTGTGTCTCAGAAAACCTGGGCACTTTAAATGGCTATATGAGGGAGGATATATACTGATAGAAACGCAGAGATAGAGAGAACAAATATCTTTTCAAGTTCATTTCAATTATAAAATGTATTTTAAATCCAAATTATAGTGCATCATTGGAAAGAATTATCATTACTACTTTGTAACTGTTCCTTGACTTACTATAATTTGTTGAGACTTAAAATAAGGGAGCCTCTTATATAATTCAAAATCAATAAATGTGTGTCTTCATGGCCTATTCATGGAGGTTTTATTGCTAATGCATGTAGAAATACCACATTTTATTTTACAAGTTGCAGTAAATATGGCTGTAGCACACAGCAACAAACATTCACGCATATTTTATGAATACTGATGCCCTTGAATATATGATAAGAAAGAAGCTCTTTGCATGTATGTAATTTGGCCTGACCACTGATTACCCCGAGAGCATAGTGGCTGAGGGATGAAACTCAGTGATGGAAAGCTGTGGGAAGTGCAACCAATAAACAAACCCATGCTGTAGCATGGCTCCATAAACTACGGTTGCCATGCTGAGTGAGTAATTATGTGACTACAGAAATGATGAACAATGCCATGCTCCCTTCCCTGAGAAAATGAAGTATTTCTTGCTCCTCAAATTGCTGAAGGTGAAACCTGACTTCAGGGACCAATCTGTTACACGGGAAATAATCTGACAAGATAATTCTTCTTAAAGGGCAACATGTTTGCCTCTATGGCATGAAAATATTTAGTTTATAAATTTTACCTGCACACCTTGTGACGTAGTGAGGAGAAACTGGAAGGCCTGATTGAGATTCAAAGGAAGATTTTTTAAGTTAAAATTTTAAAATAATCTTGATTATAATTGGGAGTCTTAGTTTTATTTAATTAATGAAGGTTATATTTTAAATTTCCATACAACTGGGGAAAAATAATGGATTATTATTTCATCATATTGTGGAAGGCTAGATATAAAAGTGCCAAATCAGTGTGCAAACTGTGTTTGTATGTATATTCCATTGCATGCTGAAGAATCATCACAGTTATTCATAAGTCAAAGCTATCACCACCCATTAATGTTGTATTTGTTGGAAGAATTGTGAACTATTACAAGATCATTTTAATTCCATCTTCCTTCCATACATGATTAGGATTATATGTAATGCATTTAAGCTGGAGTACTTCCAGTTCAACCCAGGGTCAAATCAGCAACTCATCCATAAAAGCACTGAGCTCTAAAGAGAGAGTCCAGATGAATACATGCCTTTACTAGAGATCTCTTCCGGAAACAGCAAGGAAGCGAGTCATAACACCACACATAGCACAAAATGTGCCCAGCTCTCTTTAGGGGTCTCTCTCCTCAAAGTCTTACCCCGCATAGCTACAGTTCATACTATTCTCCTCCTTCCCACTTAAACTCTCTCAGAGTGCACGGGTTCTCTCTGGCCTCTGGCCTCCGGATGGTGCAGACAAGTCTCCACACCCTTAAAACACCATGCTACCAGCCCAAGCACCTCCCTACGGCTCACAGCCCTTGGGAGGTAGGATCTCTCTTCTTCTTTGGTTGTTCTGCTGGGATCCTGAGGAATGAATGGCCCTCTTTAATTCTGGTATTTTCAATGAAATTCATGATTTTTTTTTTTCAAGGACATTTTCTTGAAGGTTTCGTCTTCAAATGCTGATATAGTTCAGCATTTGTACTCTCTCTTTAACTTCACCAAAATTATTATAATACTATACAATCTGAATAAGTATTAGGATTAAAGAGAAGAAATACTATGATTATGTAATTGTAAAACATAAACCGAGGTAAATGATTTACTTAAATTGATTGAGTTTGTTTAGTGATGGTCAAAGCAGAATGTATTTTGATTGCACTGAAATGGAAAGATACTTAGCAGGGACCTGAAACTCCAGAATCCTTAATTAAATTCCCATGGTGGACACAGCTTCCAAAATAACTATATGGTAGAGTTTATAAAGAAAAAGAACCACACTCTGTACTGTTAAAGCTTTAGACCATATGGCCACCTAACCCTGATTGTAGGGATATCTCCTCTTGGTAGAGCTGTAATTTTGAGTTCATACTATACATTAAAACTGTGGTTTATAATTATAGCTATTTTCTAAAAGAACTTCATCATTAACCAATTTCAACTCAGAAGTTACGGGGCCAAGAACAATTTCCCAATGATTCACTACAACTGGTTTTCAAGCGTCCAAGAATAGTCGTATCCCAGCTGATATAAATCTTATAGCATTATGCATTCTTTTTCTGGAAATGAACATTTATCATTTGAATTAATGAAAACCAAAGAAATTAGTTTACTATGGGAATTCATGTCACTGAACATTTTTAATGTCTTGTATTAGTAAACTTGTATTTGAGATAATACCTCAGATTATATACCCAAATTAATCTACATTCTCAGTGCACAACAATATACTGTCAAAATCACACTGATGTAGGAGTCTCATGGACATAAAAAGTTAATATCAGAAGCTTAGTAATTTCTGAATATATCACTGTGGTATTAAAAAGCAAGTTGTACTTCAGAGAGAAAACCAGAAATATGAATCTGAATTATGTCACGTACAAACACATCCTGTTGGAAGAATTTTTCATAAGTTTCTCACATTTTTTCTTATCTTACAGAGTCCCTGACTGTCCTTTAAATGGTCCTTTTAAGGGTGTTTGTATAGCAAACAGCCTAAGAAACCAGAGTATTTATCTCCAAAGCAAAAGCCAACTTTGCTTAGAGCCTTGGAAATCCTAACAGTTTTTCCCTGACAAAGGCAGATGCACTTGCTTCCCATTATAAAAGGTGTGTGTCTGCTAAACTCAGGGCTTCCTCTCCTGTAATGTGACCCATTGTGGACATGTGCCACCTGGCCTTCTTTGTAGTGATTTGTGTGATTTGGGGTTTGGTGAGCCAGTGCTGAAAGTACTGATACTTTGGATACTGCTCTTAATTTCTGCCGTCACCCAGGAAGCGATGGGTGGATAACTTACAGGTAGGATAAAAAAACCACAGACTCTTCAGAGTTCTAGGTCCGCCGCATATGAAAAAATTGTGGGAATGGAGATGGCAGAAGTAAAAGCTGGGCAAAGTTTCCAATGAAGAGCTTTCCTAGACCTGAGGATCTTTCCCTCTGGATTTAAAGTTCACAAGTTTGATTCCGCATCAGGGCACAAGGCAGGGATGCAGGTTCCTCCCCCGTGCGGGCACAGGCGAGAGGCAACCGATGGATGTTTCTCTCCCCCTCTCTCTTTCTCCCTTCTCCTCTCTCTCAAAATCAATACTTTTGAAAAAAAGGAACATTGCAGTAAGGGAACAAGTTCCCAGTTTGTGGAGAAGTTCGTGGAAAACCAACAAATGGAACCTGAATCAATCTGGAGAAAGCAACAGAGAGAAACAGGACCGTCCGGACGCGGGGAGGGGAAATGGAAAGAGCAGATCTCGGAAGTGGTCTCGCCAGCCTCAGAGCAGCAGGTGAGGGTCTGCAGGAGCCACTGCGCCTGCAGCCCAGGACAGGCCCCTGCCAACGTGCAGCCAGACAGGGGGACGGGTGTCAGGGAACGCGTTCCACCGCTGTCCTTGCGGCCACACTTCCTCCTCTGTGTTCCCAACCCTAACCCAAGCCGGGGCACTGGAGGTGGCGCAAAACCGTCCCAGGGCAAACAGAGCAGACTGGAATGGGCAGAGGACAGGCAGGAAGGTGGGAAGGGAAACCCTGCAGAGTATCCACCGCAGGGCCCTTTTGGAAGAACACACGGTATGTTCCCTCATTACTACTACTACTAGGGTTTGTATTCATATGATTGGTGGGTGACAGGTAGGGACTTGTACCTGATTCATGACTTCTAAAAAAATCTAAGGATCAGAGGCGGGCTGCCATCGGAGAGGAAGGTAAAATGACATCAGGGGTGAGATGGTCGGCAGGGTCAAAGTCAACGTTTTGTCATCTTGTCAATGTGTTACACGTGGACCACTCAGAAAAAAACCTAACAATCTACTTTTACCTAAAAGAGATCTCACCAAGGAGATGATCAGAAATGGATGTGATAGCATGGAACCTCTGGCAGCTACAGCTGGAAAGAAAAAGACAGAAGCAGCCTGCCAGACACCGGGCCGAGGATGGGCGTGGAGGCCGAATGTAGAAGGACAAGCAGCAGTGAGTGTCCAGGGAATCCAAACGGCCCGAGGTAGAGGCAGCTTCGCACACCTGCCTCAGCGGGAAGGTACCACTGGGGTCTGATGCCACCACTTGGATTATGAAAAACTTGATCTTTTCCCTTTCTTCCAACTCCACTCCCTGGACCTACGTAGCAGCCATTGAGTCGTGCAGAAGAGGCGAGACAAAAGAGAAGCTGACTCCACCCCACTTTCCCACTAAATGCTTCCCAGCCTCAGGCAGAAATGAGTGGTGGGACAGGAATTTTGCACCAGCTGAGTGGACCTACAAGACTGCATTGGAATATTTAATCCTTCAGAAAGAGACTGTGGTTTCAGGCCTGGGGGGCGGGAGGGGTTGGAGAGCCGTACTATCTGAGATTTCATCAAGGGCGGTGTAAAATAAATTCACAGAGACAGTTGAAAGACAGTGGTACAAGAAGGGAAAGCCTTATAATTTTCTCCATTGTAAGTCCAGCTCCAATAAATTGTAACATTTTCAACAATTTCCGTTATAACTTGGCATTCTTCCTTCTCACATGCTACATTCTGCCTACAAACATGTTTAAGTCTCCCACATTCTAAAAATCTTCCCCAAACTACATTGCCAATATATTAGCTATATGTCTCAGCTCCTTCCCTTATTTACCAAATGCTTGAAATGGTTCTGAGTTTATCTTTTTAATTACTTTGATTTAATTCTCTTAGTATTTTAATCACTAACTTTTGGAGTTACTTCAGAGCTCTTTTTCTGGTATTGATTACCATCTTTCTACATAAAGTAGATTATGGTAACAACTTGATTCACTTATTTTTTGCATTATATAGTGGTTTACTCTGATTGTAGATTAGTAATTTAATTAAATAATATATAATATTCAAGTAAATGAATATTAACATAATTTTGACTAGGATATATTATTTAACTCAGAGTGAATTAATATATTATTTCCTTTACAATTCAGCATAATTTCTGCTTTTCCTAGAGGTTGATTTTCTACTTTTTTTGAATAAAGTTTTCTAAGTACCAGCCAAACCTTGTCATACTAATAATGATTTCTCAGTCATTTGCCTGTGATCTCTCCTACACTCGATGTTCCATGATCATTTTTATCTTTAATAACAATTAGTTTCTTTCATTTAGAATTGATTCATTTTTTCATTTTAGAGAGTGTGTGTGCACGTGTGTGTGTATGATTCTCTTACCCATTAAGTTGAAATTATTTAAAAGAATCATATTTTGATCACCTTTGCACTCTTCATGGTGGTTTCAAAATGCATGTTATTTAAATTTAAATTAATTAGTAGATTTGAATAGGTTCATGTTATCTTTGGAAAGGATGTATCAACCTAAAAATAATTGTTGAGTTATTGCCTAAAATTGATCATACAACATATATTTATGTTTTAAAATTTAATGTTCTATTTCTAATAATGAATACATTTTAGTACAATGCAAATGTGAAGGCATTCATAATGAAAATGCAGTTATCAAGGCTGTAAGAAAATTCATACAGTATAAACATGAAATATGCCACTTTAAAATAAAACAATACATTGGTAGTTTTTACTAATTTGTCATAAATGTTCCCGACTACTCATTCTCAGCATATTATCTCTGTGCATAAATGATAATGTGTCTATTTATACAACAAAGCATTATTCACAATAGCTTGACAAGAAACCCCTTAAGTACTTCCTTTATTTTTAAAATACAAAGAGAGTGATTTAGTTTCAATAAAATTAATCATCATTATTCTGCAATTATTTTTGCATTTTCTATTATAAAGGGGTAGTTGTAATTTAACAAATAATTTTAACAGAGATGTGACTAAATTTATTATTAAATACTGTATATGTGGGTCAATATAGAAAGCTAAACTTAATAATTTTTAATTTGTTTTACTTCAATATCTTAATACCATTAATAGTATAAATTATGTCAGACAGACACATAACATGGTATCCACCTTTATTTCATATGGTTTTCTCTGGTTATGACATGCATCTGGTCAATATAATAATTGAAGATGTAAATATTAAGCTTCATTCAGTAATAGTACTTTGCTATTTATATTATTTTAAACATTTTCTGCCAACTTAATTTGAAGTTATTCAGTTTGGCATCAACATCTTTATTAATATATAAGTAGAAACCAGCAAAATTTATGAACAATTTTTAAATGAGCAAAAGAGAATTATAATGGCCTGTTTTTAATCACTGGTATATCTGATTACCTATGGTCTCCATCATTAATATTAGCAAGAGTTAGCTATTTATTTTAAATCTTCTAGGGTTTCTTAGATCATAAAGAGTGACCGTTAAACATTGGTAGTAATGGTGAGGGTCAACATAACCTAAAATTTTACCATCTTTGTTTCTACCTTTCCTTGTAACAATTTATCTTGAGTTAGTAGTCATTGATCAGATTATCCATAACAATCACTTGTAAAAAAAAGAATACTCATATAGTTTGTCCTAAAGGGAACATGTTAATAAAAACTTAGACATGGTCATTTGTCAAAAAAAAAAAAAGTCTGTAATTATAATTTCCATGGAAATGTGCCTTAATATTTAGAGGATACATGGTAAGAATCAGAGTGATTAAAAAGAAGGAGGGGGGAGGGAGAAGAGGAAGAGAAAAGAAAAACTGGAGAACCTAGCTTTTGTTCTTAATTCCATCGGTGAACCATTTGCTTGGCATGTTTTCATCATTCCCACAATGGCAATCACCATGGGAAGATACTTAAGGGCCCACATAACAGAGGCATTAGATGTTATTTGCTTTTCAGCTGTTGCCAAAGAGAGGAAAGGCAACCAATTTAATTGAAACACCTGTAAAGTATGTAAATCCTATAGTTTGAGTATATGTTTTTCTAAATCCTAGAAAAAGGTAATAATTTTAATTATTGCTATATTACGACAAATGACTACAATTTACAGAAATTCCAAATTTGGTTCTGATTGCTATAATCACAATACTAAAAATTTTGAAAAAGCACTTTCTCTGTTTTTTTTTATAGTGAACGTTTATTAAAAAGCACACTAGCATAATTTTTATATAAACTACCCTATAGGCATTAACATATTTTCCTTCAAAACACTTAATTTTTCTCATTATTCCTTTAGGTTTTTCTATTTCACTGGGGGAAAAGTGAATCCTATTTACATCAGTTTTTTAATTTGTTTTATATGCTTTTTGGATATAGTATATGTGGCTGTTGAGGGGAGTTTTCTTGGTCAAAGAAGCTTGAGAAATGTTGTGTGCTATGCCTTCTTGGAGACTTAAAGCGAGCATTAATGAATGTAAGTAAGACTTATAAAAAGTCTACTGCACTGTATTTGAAACATGTACCACAAATAGTTTCTTTCAAAACATTCTTTAGCACCCAGAGAACACGCTTTGGTAATGCAACTGTAGATACATTTATTTTAAAATCTTATTCAGGAAGGATAGATAGCTTCTTAAAGCCTATTAAAAAAAATCCATCCTCACTGTAAACTCAAATAAATAGAACTATTCGGAGATCCGACCCCTAAGATCACTGGGTGGGGAACCCCCATGCTTCTGCTATATCACACGTTCTAAAGAAATGTGGGCCTGTTTTCACTCCTACATTTCCTACCTCGTGCCTCACACACTGCTGGAAATGCAAGCTCTTCTTTTGTGTGGCTTCAGTGATCAATACATTTGATTTCATACCTATTATCTTTTCTCACACCATTTGAGCTGTAATATCCCTCTCATTTATGAAACTACCTATACCACTCGGTCTTGTCAACATAAAACAACTGTCGTGGTCCAGCGAGAAGCAGACTAAGAATCAGAAGACAGAGGCTTAGCCTCTGGCTTGACCCCTGCTCAGCCACGTGCTGTTAGGAACATCAGTTAAATTACCTGACTCAGCTTCCTGAAATCTAAAATGGAGGTAATCAAATGTATAAAATGACTTTTAGAGATTTAATTTAATGACTCTCTTCAGGAGGAAAGCATTACCATTATGTCTTTTTAGTTTCCATATTTAATGAAATACCTCCTGGGACATGTGTGGAGATTCTACAAAATTTCAGTTGTTCACAGCAACATTTTGTCTTTCTGTGGAGTTAAATCTATTTTGCAAAAGAAGTCTGGGTCTATAATCAGAACCTGCCCTTTGCACAGGATAAATTTAGGATCAGGGAATAAAGCTACAAGAACTTGAAGTGGTGTTTGTTGGATCTTATCTCTCAGTGCCTCTCCCTCACTCCTTTCTATTGTTGAGGAAATGGGAGACTGGTGGAACTAAATGACTTGCCTGAGTCATACAAGTGAGTGACAGACCTGCAAATGGAATTCTGATTCCTCTAATTTGCCACTCCACCAACTTGCTTGAAACCCACCAACTTAATTATTGACAGGACGAGGAAGACTGCTTCTCTGCCCCAAATCATCTCATCATTCTGCCAACTGGCCTGAAATTCCAACACTAAAAAACTCATAGGCTTTGGAGTCTTCAAATATTCTTCCGTAATTGTCAAGTATCTTTGGAGAATAATAGCTTAGTCAATACTCATTTTATCAAATTGTTTTCTGTAGCTATTAGCCAAGCAGCACAAGGCAGCAAGAAAATGGGACAATAATGCATTACATTTGGTGAGTCAGAATTGGTAGAAGATTTACGCCTTTGCTGAAAATCTGGGATAAAACCAAATGCCTTAGCAGACCATGCAGAAATCTCCATGAGCTGAGCCTTCTCTGGCCTCATTTCTTTGGATCTTTTCATTCTCTCTTACATTTTAGGCATATTGAATTCCCACTTAGTGCTTCACAAACATGGTTTATCTTCTTATATCTTGGTGACTTTTTCACATCTGATAATGCAGTCCTGTCTGATTTTTTAAAATATTTACTTATTGATTTGAGAGAGAGAGGAAGGGAGAGAGAGAGAGAGAGAGAGAGAGAGAGAGAGAGAGAGAGAGAGAGAGAGAGAGAGAAACATTGATTTGTTGTTCTACTTATTGATGCATTCACTGGTTGATTTTTTTAAGACTTTTTTTTTAAAGAGATTTTATTGATTTATTTTTATTTTATTTTATTTTATTTATCTGGGTTTATTTTAAAGAGAGAGGAAAGGAGAAAAATGTGAGAAAAACATCACTGTGCAGTTGTCTCTCATGCACCTCCAACTGGGGACCTGGCATGCAACCTAGTCATGTGCTCTGACTGGGAATCGAACCAGCGACACTTTGATTTTTTTTTTTTATCATGCCAATCCCTAAACATTTTGAAAGTCTAATTCAGTCTCATTGCTTCTATAAAGACTTTCTTAATCAGCCTCTGAAGCCTCTAGATGAAGTAAGATGCCTGCTTCCTTGGAATAACTCCTGTGCCCTTAATTGCCAGGTATCTCTGTTTCCTCGTTTGGACATGGGGATCCTGACAGAACCTCCAAGGGGAGGGGTGATAAGGATTAATGCATGTAAGGTGTTTAGAAGAGGTGGTCCTGGCAATTAGATACTTGATGTTCTTTTTTTCTATGATAACATACATGGATATGTATCCATCTCTTCCACTATACTGTGAATTACTTTAGGGCAAACAATGTTGGCAGCCATGCATCACAGTAATTATTATTTTTTATACACACTTTGTGTCTATCAAAGAGCAGGCAATGCTAACATTCTTTCACTGTTAGTTGGTTGAATTTTGTTGGGAGAATAAATGTACTTTCTGCCTCAGAGGGTCCATAGGGAGCAACACTGGGTACCATAAGGCCAAAGTGAAGATCCTGCAAAGCCAGAAGCATATGCAGAGATTTGCCTTTGATGCAGGAGTTGCCATGAAATAACAGTGAAGAGGGAAATGCAATGGTATTAGATACAAATTTGCCCAACTTTGTAAAGACGTTTTATTAACCTCATTGAATAACTTATTCTCTTACTTGGGTCAACTATACCAAAGATATAACAGAAAAATCTCTTGATGTAAGATTTGAATAATTTTCCATATGTATTCATGTCTCCAGGATGTTATTAATATATTATTCTAATGATAATGGCTGAAAGTCAATATTTATGGAAAGTTTACACAAATGTAGATAATAGCAAAATTCTTGATGTGCTTTGATTGCTCTGAAGTGGCAGTTTTCAATAAATATTGAAATTAGGGGATAATCACTATCATTATGTATTATTTATCAGCATTCAGATTGCTATAAATAGGGATGCCCTTTTATACATTAACCTCCCTTCAAAGAACTTAGAGAAAAGAGCTAATTCCAAATGTAGTTTTAGTCTTCATATCTTTTTCATTTCTCATTATTTATTGTAGATATGCATGCATACTCTTGGGGTAGTAAAGGAGTTCATTTTTACCTAGTCATGTCTAAAATAGCTCTGGGCTAAAAATATTCTCCCTAGTACCCAATGCAAATGAGCCTACCATGAGATTTTCATGCCTGATTCTTTGAAACATTTGTACAACTAAAGCACTAAAATATTTAGGATCACATAGCAGTAGAAATCGTAGGACCATCCTGCTTTATATACTGGCATGAAATATACAGCCAAAACCATGACATCCTGTTTTTGGAAAGGTTTACTTAATTATATTGCCCTGGAGGAAGGTAAATGTTTTTAAAAGAGGGCATAAAATTTCTTCAGTATTTTAATATTGATTAGAATTTCCCTTTCCAAGTTTATGAGAGACATATTTGGAATAAATTCTATCGCTATAATTTTTAAAGTTCTAAAAAGTTGTAAAATGTTATTTAATAATAACTGGGCTATATGTATTATTTGCAAACGTCTGGTAATTAGGACAATATGAACCTTGAGCTCTATGACCTGACTCCATTATAGACACTGTAAAATGGTACTGTAGATTTTTGAAGGTGGGTTTTTGTGAAAGAAAAATGTTTCTAATCTAGAAGACTTTATTGTAACTCAAGTATCAACCACCTCCTTGTCATGGACATCTGTTTCATCAAATGTTAGTTATGAATTGTCATCAAGATGGTTTCGAAGTGAGATAGGGGTGCATTTTTTGATATTCCTAGCTGAAATAGAAAAATATGTGTAGACTATTTTCAAGATTTCACTGGAGAAGTTTTGAATCATATAATACACTGGGTGATACTACCGTGTGAAAATGCAGAAATGATTAATGAGCTCTTTGCGATTGACTGTAGTAGGATGAAAACATGTTCCTATTTATTTTCTTTAACAAAATATTTATTTCTTAAATATCAAGTAACTATAACAACTATGAATCCAGCCAGTGTTTATTTTACCTGGCATCCATTGGAGTTTAGTTCAAAGTTCAGTAAACACCTGAGGATATGTTGATATATGCACTGATTTTAGAGAAAGATGAAGGTAGTTAGGAGGGAGGGGGTTGGGGTAGAGGGAGAGAGGCCTTTGGGATAGATGGAGGGGGGAGAGAGGGAGAGAGAGAGAGAGAGAGAGAGAGAGAGAGAGAGAGAGAGAGAGAGAGAGAGAGAGAGAGAGGTGACAGAGACCATTGGTCAGCTGCCTCCCACATGCATCCTGACCAGAAATCGAACCTGCAGCCCTTTGTGTACAGGATGATGCTCCAACAAACTGAACCACCTGACCAGGACAAAGTTCATTTTCAATACCACTCAAGCCTTGATACATTTTATCTAGTGCATCTTATGCTTTCCTTACTGAAAGTCATTAATAAAATGTATTTTAAGATGAGATTCTCATGCCTCACATGGATTTCGTGCATGAAAGCTGGTCAACACAGTGGAAGCACAATCCTAATTATTGGGACTAGTTCAGGTCTATTACAGTAATGGTCTCATCAAAAAGCACTCTGTTTTTTGCTTACACATGGAATAGCAAATGGAGGTTAGATAAAGTTTTATCTAGTAAAGCAAAAGATCTGGCCATTTCTAGTGTTTCTCTTTTATCTTTCTTTTGACTATTTAACCTGTCAGATGGGGATTATTTTTCCCTTCAGAAAACTGAAATGAAGGGAGGTAATGACTGTCTAATATTATAAGTGCCAGAAGCGATGGATCCTCCAACCAGTCTTCCCCCTCCCCCTCTCTTCTCTCTTTCCACTGTCCTCTCATTTGACACATTTATTAAATACCTACTATGTGCTAAATATTTTGCTTGTTTCCAGGGTTTTGAAGGTCGGCACTCTCCTTTGCACTAAGCTGCTCAAAGAGCAATGGAAAATCAATACTCAAAGGCAAACAATAAACTAGAATGTAGTATAAAAATTCACATGGAGTAATGCACGGGATTCCTTGCAAAGAGGAATAAATAGTTATCACTTTGCCAGGGAGAACTACATTTAGAAGCCACATGGACACTTAAAGAATCAACAGCATTGTTTCAAGGTGGGGAAGGGATTGTAGGTGCAAATCCATAGAGTCATGAGATCCGTTATATACATAAAATAGTAAGATCAGGGCCTGCGCAGTATAGTTGGAGCAGAGAAAAAAAGGGAAGGAAACTGGCTAGACAGTGGGGGCATTGCTAATTCATGTAGGTGGTGATGGTGCCCAGCAAACGGCACTGGGATCACAGCCCTACACAGTGTCCCACAGACATGACAGAATTTCGGGCTCAAATTCTGCACACACACACACAGACACATGTACACATATATGCATAAGTTTGGGGGAGAACTTTCCTACCTTAGGTTGAATTTGAATGTCATTAATTGGATCATCTATTCTCTATATTGGACAATTCTTCCCACTCCTTATTATGTCCGGGTTTAACAACACATTAAATAACAAAAGGGAACCATTTAAGATTTTTAAAAGAGAATAAAGGACTTCTAGCCAAGAGCAATGAGCTATTAAAAAAAAAAAAAAAAAAAAAAAAGAGGCAGCTAATTGCAAGCTCAGCTGGACAATTCTATGGCTAGGTACTTTTATGTTTTGTTATTATTATTTTTATTGTGAACACTATTACAGATGTCCCTGATTTCCCACGTTTCCCCCCACCGCCAAAACGGCTTTCACCACACTGCTATCTGAGTCCATGGACAATGTGTATATGCCTTTCTGTTCTTTGGCTGTGCTTTTAGATAACTCCTCCGTATGAGCTCCAAACTTTCAATTTGTAAAATGTGGAAGATTAAATGATCTATATTTCTTTGAAATTCTAAAATGCAGGAAAGGAGGGATGGGTAAAAGGGAAAGAGATTAACTATAAATAGGCAGTTAGAAAAGAATCATGGAGATAAAGAACAGCATAAGGAATATAGTCAATAATATTGTAATAACTATGTATGGTGTCAGATGGATACTAGACTTATAGGGCAATCACTTCATAAATTATATAAATGTCTAATCACTATGTGTACACCTGAAACTAGTATAATATTGTTTCTCAGCTGTAACTGAGAAAAAATTTAATGCATAAAGTAATGCAGAAGGAACTCTACCAATTCAACTCTATAAAGGTAAAACTGATACAGAACATGATTATCCCATTTGGTTCTTTGATTACTTAGATTTATCTCCTTGCAACAGTGTTGAAGCCTGTATTTTCTTGTTATGTAGGATAGCATTTAAAACCATATTTAATAATTTTTGAACTTATACCATTAAGTCAACATCTACAAAAAAATGCAGAAGAAATAGTTTGAATAATTGCTTTAATTACTTTCTAATCAAATAAAAAATCACTTTTACACTGAAGAGGCTTATAATGACTCATGTTATATTGTGATTATTGTCTTTATCAACATATACCTTATATGTCTGTATACAACCATATTTACTTGTATATTGATTTTTAGACTACTTCGTTCTGGGTCATAGATTCAGTTATAACTATCATTAAGGAACAGAAGAAAAAAGTCAAACATTGATAATCAATCAATCTATTCACTTACTACTGGCACCCCCGAACCACAGTGGGGTAGCAAAGGAGCAAGTGTATGTGAAGCCATTTAAAATTCAGGAGCCACCAGGGCGGTATGCTTAACAACTATGTATTAAAAGATTCCAAAGTGAAAATAATGCAAAAGAGATTAAAGCACATCTTTCAATATCATACAGGGACACCTCCTAACAAGCCTAAGGGTTATTTAATCATCTAAGAGAATATACCTATGTTTGACTATGCTATTTACTATTTGGTTACAGCCTCGATACTGTGAGATTATATGTTAACCTGTAAGTAAATATCTAGTAGAAAAAAGAAACCATAAGATTTTAGTAAGTTATATGTCAATATTTCCTAACAATCTTTATTTTTAAAAGGCCAATAAATACCCAGTTATTCAAAACGCCCAAGTCCATTTTGACATCATACTAGTTCCTCATTAAGTTAAATAATACATTTGACATGTATTTACTTTATATTTACGTGAGAGTCACAAATTTTAACATTGACACTAACATTTATTGACACTTACATGCATTGTTCTATGAAATTTAGAAATGTTATCTGATTTAAATTTCACAGCCGTGTATTATTAAAACCTTTTTCTCAGATAAGGAACTTGAATATGTGGAAGGTAAATTAGGCTAATACAAATAGGGTAAAATGGGAGAGTTTCACATTTCTTCTCATGGCATCATTTTCAAAAAGTAAAAATATAAATCACCAAATTATTCTCTTAATCTACTTGTACTATATTGTGGTCCCATTCAAGCTATTGACATCCAGGTACATTTTCCATGTAACCTGGTATGGTCACTAAAACTTTTGGAAGTACAAGAACATTAAACCCACCTATAAAGTCCAAATACTCACCAAACATTAAAGTTAATCAAAAAATAATTTTGAGAGCAATGGGGGAAAAATTGGGAAAACTGTAATTGAACAACAGTAAAATAAAATAATATACACTAAAAACATAATTTTTCTTAAGATTTGAGAAAATTTCCAAAAAAAGTAATAATTTTTTAAGGAAAGTCAGTTTCACATAAACCAAACTTTTGACTTTGGAAGGGCAACACACAAGTGAGTTAACAGCTAGTTAAATATTTATAAATTGAAATTCACATTGTATCATACTATTGAACTTAAGATTTCTTCAATGTCAAGATGGCAGTCATGCTATTCCCAAGAAAAGCAAAACCTAAGCAAAGCAAAACCCAAAACAAAGAGAAAAAAAGCCCTCCAAATAAACAGCAAATACAGTATTAAATATTAAGGATTTGTATTTCAGACCCTCACAGTTAGTAAAACTATCATACTCACTGAATGCTACAGAAAATAAATTGTAGACATGAGCTCTTTGCAAGAGAAAGTACTCTATTTCAGCTTATAAGAAATCTAAAAGTGGAAGGAAGGAGTCATGACTTGATCCAATTTAGATTTCCAGACAAAATTACTAAAGAGGTTTAATTTTTTAAAAAATAACTATAAAAATACAGTTTAAAAATATCAACAGATATGAATCCAAAAGTTTGTTTTCCTCATTACCTTACATTTACTCTAAAATCAAATACTAACATCAGATAGCATTACCTGATTTTCTAGTCCCTTTATATTACTGATTAATGGGCTAATATCATTTCTTTTTCTCAGTCTTTTCATGCTGTGTTTTAAAAAATCCAGGCCAACTGTTTCCCCATTGGTGTCTTAACAGTATACTTTTTCAAAACTAATGGATACAGCTGTTCATTTATTTTTCTGATCTCTCCAATACACTAATGTTTCAAAGGGATAAATTACAGACAGGATTCTAATTTAACTATTTGCAAAATGCTACATTTTGCCAAAACTGACTGAACTTTAAAACCTTCCTAAAACAGCATACATAATTTATTTTAAGGGAAGAAAAGTAAAATACAGTCCTCAAACTGAAACAATGGTATTTTAATTTTTTAAAAAAATTATCAGACATTGGTATTTTAGATAAGCCATAGCAACAAGCAAAGTATTTGCTTGGAGATAATTACACATTTTACCAGCCACAAACATTTTTTAAAAAATATATAAATCTGGTAATATTGTGGGATTAATGATTATAAGAACACTTCTTGCCAAGAACAGAAAAGAGCATATTTGATTCCACTTTCTTTTTTTTTTTTCACTTTCAATTTAATTGTTCCTTAATCATATATTTCGGCCACAGAGCTTAATTGGTTTTTGACCAACGGACCAACATTTGTTGATGAACAATTCTTTAATCAAGGTTGCATAGCATTTATGTGTGTTCAATAATTCAGAGATCCGTCTGGGAAATGTAATGGGACCCAGTGTTCTGGTTGACAGTCAGTGACTGCTGAAGGCGACAGAACACTTTCTGCCCAAATTGCACTCAGACTCCTTAATGAAGAATCAGCAAGATGGCACAAATGCACTATTGCTACACTTTCTACATGAATAGAAAACATGCATGTTGATGAGAAAAGAGTCATTAGTATTATCTAAAATTTTTGTATATGTGAAATATTGACAATAAGTATAAAATGCAAGCATATTTGATAGCTTGTTAAACTTCTAACACATGCTATCAATATTCATGAAAAAAGTGCTTTTTGATTAAAATAGAAAAGGTTATTTCCACTCAATTTTCACTCAACAAAATTAGTACAAGAATAAGTGAGGATAACATTATTCTATACAATGCACAATTTCTGTGTGTTTGCTTCAGTTTATTACATTAAAAGGGGTAAATTTCAAGGAAAAAATAATAATTTAGGAAGTTCTAGATGCCCAAGAAAGGCAAGGCATGAGAGTTTAGTTCTTAAAAGGCACTTGGCTGTGCTAATTCACAAAGGTTGCTATAGACTATGCTATTTATTTTAATTTGTATAGCCTTATATTTTAATGTATATATTGAATTTTGAAATACAGTGGTTTCCCCTTATCCATGGGGATATGTTCCGAAGCCCCCAGTGGATGCCTAAAACCTCAGATAGTGCCACCTCCTATAAATGCTAAGTTTTTCCCTATGCACACGCACCATGTGGCTTCTCTTTGACATATGTGAGTTGCCAGCATCAATTGTGCTTTGTGGCCATTAGTAAGTTAGATAAGGGTGACTTAAATGCAAGTACAGCAAGACTGTGACCATCCATCTGATACCTGAGATGGCTACTAAGTGACTAATGGGCAGGTTGTGTATGCAGCTATGGGTACGGTGCACAAAAGGATGATTCACGTCCTGAGTGGGACGATTTGGGACAGGTGAGATTTGGTCAGGATACTCAGGAGAGCATGCAATTTTAAACTGAAACCGTGGGAAGTGAAATGGCAAATAAGGGGGGCTACTGTACAGAGATAGACAAAAGCAGGGTTACAGTTGTGAGTATGCAAAACACAGTGTTCATTCTTATATTATTTATTATTGTATTATTTTCCATATGAAAAACTGTAAGCTGACTTTTGCCCAGCCTTATACTGTGTTAAATCACATATATACATATAAAAAAAATATTTGTTTCTGAAACAGTTATAACTTTTCATATGTAACTCCCTAAATATGTTCTAAGGAAACGCAGAAGTCCTTTGTATTTGATCCAAATGTTTTTTCCAAAGTGTTGACTTCAAAGTAAATTTCAGTAAACAATGACCATTCTGCACCTGACTTACAGTAGGAGAAAACAATATGTTACCATTGCTTTAAGATCTTTGAGTTAATAAGCAATTTATTCACTTATCTACTACATGAAGTGAATCCTGCAGGTTGACTATCAAAATCCATTCTTCTCTTTTTGCGAACATGGGTAAACTACATTCCCCAGCTCCCTCTGTGGTTAAGTATGATCCACAGACTTAACCGCTGACTTCAGAGTATAATGCAAGAGAAACATATACCTCTTCTTTATGCAAATGAATTAATGCTGAGTCTCCTTGTTAAGATAGTCTAGCTTAACCCCAAATAGTACAGCCATGAAAGCTGTACCACCAGCCCTTAATAGGCCTGGAGCTCATGCAGGCCGGTTGTGTTGTGCTTCCTAGGTGCAATCTGTTCAAACATTTCATACTTCAGCTATAAGATAATACAGATGTTCTCTATAGAATTTTCAGTTCTAAGTTGTATAACTTGGGTTTACTAAATGTCTTTGAAAGTAGGGCAAAGCAAAACAAAAACAAATTTTCCAAGCCTTGTTACAAGGCTCCACGGAAAGGAAAGGATTCTGGGATTTGGGAAGAGTAGGCTCCCGCTCAGAAGAGATTCTTTTAGGCTGTAGAATAAGGGAGAAGTGTTGTGAGTGAAAGGGCCGGCTCAACAGCCCTGAGTTGCTCAGACGCTCTGCATTCCCAAGTAGGGCTTGTTTTCCTCCCCCGCCCTTCTCTGTCTCTTGGGAATAGCGTTCTTAGACTTGGGACCTCAAACCATGCTCTTCAGTTTATCTAGATGGTTTCTGCAAACAATGAGATTTGTGGTGAACAGTTGCTTTCCTTCCAGAGAGCCGAGGTTTCAGGACCGAACTCAGTCCTAGAGGCATAGTGTACACAGAATCGGGTGAGCCTCCTCGGTAGAGGACACTTTGTACACGCTGTTATAATCCGTTGGAGGAATGAAGTGTGTCTTGCACAAATCCAGTGAGTGAGGACGCTTCAAAATCTACACCTGGTGTCCTCCATACGATGCCCCGTGTACCTTTTCCCATTGACTTTGTTTCCTGTTCCCTTGCAGAAAATATCTAAAGCTATGGGGATCAAGGTGTCTGAGTCTTTAGTTTTATTGCTGGTGAACCATCCAGCTTGAGTGTGGTCTTAGGACACCGCTAATTCTCCTAACAATGTGTTTTGACACTGACTTATGTTACTGATCCAATTTCGCTCTGTGAATTGGTTGCTCGAGGCTAAGTTCAAAAAGTATAGTCTGCCTACAGCAGGATGCCAGGCCGGCTTCCTTATTGCCCTATACTTTCTCAGGGAGCTGGGTATTCGAGACGTTAGGGCTTTAAAATCCTTAGAAGTGAGAGGTTGCACTGGCGTGGATGAAGCAAGATTCTATACAAACAATTGCTTTAGTAATTGCTCTTTAGTCAGCATGAAGAGTAAGAACAGCTACTTGGGTAAATAATCCAAATGGCAGGTTTATGTCTACAACTACGTGAAACACAAATCAACAGAGCTTTAAGCAAGCACAGCCCAACAAATCAGAGAGCAAATCAGAGTACATTTATATTAAGGTTACTAAATATCTGTTGATGAATTAGTCTTTTAAAAGCCGCAGAAAGCTCAGGAATCATCCTCTTTCATGCACATATATATATAAAGAGAGATAGATAAATATATATATATATATATAGATATATATACACACACATATGTGTGTGTGTTTATACTTCCTTTCATAAATGATAAGTTACTAAAATAAAGCAAAATAAATATCAGCCATCAATTATTTTCAAGGCATTGTGCTCTGGAGGATGTACAGCTGACCCTGGACAATGAGGTTTCAGTGACACTGAGCACCATACAGCTGAAACTCTGCATATAACTTTTGACTCCCCCCAAAACCCACTACAGTTGTCCCTCTGCATCCATGGGGCATTGGTTCCAGGACCCTTACATCAAGATTCCCGGATGCTAAAGCTCCCTATATAAAATGGTGTAGGACAATGCAGCCCTCCACATTGTGAATTCCCAACTGCAGAGTGAAAATGCTATTTTCAATTCCTAGTTGCTTGACTGTACAGATGAGACTCCTGAGGACAGGGAGGGAAGACTGTCTTCTTATCAAAGAAAAATGTGGGTTTAAGTGCACACTCACGGTTCAAACTCATGATGTTCAAGGGTCAGCTGTGTGTAAAAATACCTCAATTTCTGCCACCATAAAATGGACATGAGATATGTACAAAACTGATTTATAACACAGGTCTGAGTATAAGGAGCAGTGGCAAAGAAAAATATTAAAAATACAAATTTTAGAAAATATTTAAGTTATGGAAAATGCTATAGAAGAAATTTCAGCGAGTCTGTCCCTTTCACCATGATCCAATTTCTGAATTTCTCTCCCATAAATTTAGTCTGTATAAATTAGCTAAAATTCTTCTTTTGTCTGAAGAGTTATAAGATTTAATAACACTAAGCCACAATATACTAATACATTTCTATAAAACATTTTATGTCAAAACTTTCCAATACTTAATCATTTTAAGCATACACACTAAAATATTACTATGTTCCAGGAACTAAGTAATACCTATGGAAGATATAATAATAACATTTGTTTCTTGTCCTCCAGAAGTTTACTCTTAAGAGGTCAAATAACTGTATTACAATGAAACAAGCTTAGTGTTGAAAATGAAGGGGAGAAATTAAATGCAAGGCAGGTTATAAAAATTTCAAAATGCTGTAGTTTAAAGGAAGACAGGTTAAAAATGTTATTGAACCTATAACTTAACTTAGGACTGAATTACTGATCTCTGAAAAATGTATTTAATTTGAGTGCTCAGGATAGAAGTTCTACTTGCAAAAGATAAGAACAAAAGGGTGATAAGATGAAATTAAAACATGTATTTCAAAAACTTTGTGGGTAAAGAGGTAAGGTCATGAGATAGTTGCTTGTAGGTGAGTTTTGGGTTAAGGGGTATAACTATTTTATATTTGGGTAAATGTGAGTACATGCTTCTAGACAGAGAATGGGCCAATGTACAGCCAGAATTTAAGGTGATGAAACATAAAGAAACGTATTTTACTGACAGAAATGGTGCTGGATCTATAATTAATAATGCTCTCCTTAAAAGCAACTAAAAATGAGAAAGAAGGAGAAGAAATGCTTTAAAATAAATTGCTGGGCTGATAAGAAAGCAAGAAAAAAGAACCCAGAAATCAAAATAAGATCAAAGGATATATGTGTTGGATAAAATGCAGATCCATCTATAGGTGATTTACAAGGCCACTTGGAAAGCATATTGATTTTAAAAGTCAAACATGACAGGATAGAAAATTCAAGAAAATATTAAATTAAAAAAAAATAAAAGTCATGATAGCAACAGTAATAAATGGGCACTGATTTTTTTTTTTTTTTTTTTTTTTTTAGTGTATTGGACAGCAAACCTTCAAGTTCTTTAAGCCCAAACCCTCCACATCATTCTTTACTACTTCTACCCTACGTCCAGAAAGTCACCAAGTCACGATGTTAAATATCTCTTAAATATATCACAAGCCAACCCTCACCTTTTACTATTGTTTTCAGGATATATGGGAAAGACTTACTGAAGCATTTGCATAGGGGTCTATGTTATCCTCTCCCAACCCTCATCTTAATGTATAAAATGTCTCCATTCGTTTAGGCAGATAATTGAAATTACTTCCTAGCTGGTCTCCTTGTTCTTAATGTTGTGTCCTTCAGTGGTACCGACAATCAAGCCAAAGTAACCCTTACGTCACAGCCCTGTTTAATACCCCTTCCAGACCCTCCATGTTGCCACCAATAGTTTCACTTTGCCAGCAGGTTAAACTCCGAACTCACTAATATGTCATATCAGCTCCTTCATTTTCAACACGTTGCTTGCCCATCTTTGCACACTCATCCTTTGATATATTCCCTTTCACATCTATGCTTTGAGTGCTGTTCAGCTCCTCAAACACATCACTCTGTCTTTCAAATCAAGGCTTTCTAAGGCTTTTTCTTCTATCTAGAACATTCTTTCTCTTTACCCACCTCCATCCTCAATCCTTCTTTTCAAAATTTGCTATCACCCTGACTTTCTCTAGCTAACCTCTGCTAAATCTTCATGTTTCACGGTAGGCATCTCTTCTCCCAAAAGCCTTTTCTGATGCTCTAAATATGGTTTGGGTGCACAGCTACACTACAGTATTTCTTAGTATAAAGTAATATAATCACAGGCATAAAAGTCTATATTTTCCACCATATTGTAAACAATAAAGCCAAGACATGTGTATGTCATGTTCAGCGTTTAACCTCTGAATCTGATTCAATGCTAAATATCCATTAAGCAACTTACAATGAAAACATTTACTGTTTTCTAAAGGACAATATGACAAAATCTCTGGGATGGTTATGATAAATTGTGTTTATTACCAAATAGTACTAAATGGATACAACAGATTCAGTGTCGCAACTCTGAATTAGTCTACATTTGGGGTTAAAGTTGGTTTAAAATTCTTCCTGATATTGATCAAAAGGCAGAATGAGGACAGATCCTAAATGGTTTCCCCCTAACATGATAATTTTTTAGGTGTTGGTTTATTTTGAGATGCTATCAAAAGTATAAGTCTAAACTCTTCCTACCTGATCCATTAGTCAAAAACAAACACTAAGTTCACATTAAATGTACTTATTTTTATTATCTCACAATTATCTAACAGATAAAGAGAGTTAACTAGACAAGAATCAAAACTATAAAAATCTCCATCATTTAGGAGCTAAAATCTCCTTGAAAAACAAGTTGGAATGCTTTTACTGAAATGAAAGCAAAAAAAGATGTCCAAGTCAGAAAAGACATTGAAAAAATGATCAGCCGTTCTAAACACATGAGAGATAGGAGAGAAGAAATTAAAATATAAAACAACAAAACTTATTTTTCTATAGTCTAACCTCTCTATCAAATAGTTGCATCCATATACATTTTATATTCCAGAGCTTGACCATGAAGTTTAATTTAAAACAATTATAAACTCAGCTCCTTCAGGCCCCTGAGGATTCCAGTTTGAATCTTCATTTCTGGAGTACTTCATTCTCTTTAAAAAGCACGCCTCACTACTGGTCCTGTCTTCAGAATTTCGTTTGAGAATTGACTGCTTGGCTCATGCAAATAAACTTCGATGGAATGATCTAGGCACCTTGACTCAGGATTGAGTCAATCCACCAGTTGAATAAAATGAAAATTGTCCCTATGGTTCCAACTTTGGCCTCCATGTTCATTTATTTCAGATGAAACTCCAAACAGAGTGCAACTATAAAGCCATCTTAGTATCACTGGGGTATAGTTCTATGAGAAGATAACTGGAGGGAACAAAACAATACATAAAAAATACAAAGGCCAGATGCCATAGTAGAAGCATTTCAGGGTAAAGAAGGTCTGAGAAAGATCGACCCACTTACAGCATTCGGTAAAGGAAACTGACATGCAAAAATACCAATGAATAAAATGGAAATCTGAAATGAAAATCTGATCTACTTTATTTTCTCAGAATTATTTGAAAAATTTGCAGTGTTTTGTTTCTCTGTACCATTGATCTTAGATTTTCTGTGAAGAAAGTCAAAAGTCTGACAATGATTCACCTATTCACCACCACCCCCTCCTCCCTGGATGCACCCAGTGCTGTCTGTGGAAACATAATTCATTTCTTCTTGTTTATTTGATAAGCTCAACACTTTCACTGGGAGGATGTCAGACTTAAATGCAGTTTTATAGTCTCTTCTGAGGATGCAGTTAGTCAAATGTCGTGTAGATAAAGGATCTGTCTGTCTCCTGAATGGCTTCAGAACAGGAAAATAAGTGCTCTGGTTGCATGATGTTTCTCCAAATGACCACTAGGTGTATTTTTCTCTGCCTCTATGTTAAAAGCACCCCCACCCCCACCCCCCTGTCCCGTGGCATTATATACAGAACTCCAGGAGGTGGGGATGTGGAAGGCTGGGATATGCTTCTGGAACGTTACTATTCTGAACATATTTAAAAAATAAGATCTGAGACTCCCTGATAAATCACTGTAAGTAGGATTCTAACAGAGCACTTGTGATTCATAAAATATATTTACAAAGAGTTCAGAATTCCCAGAATATTTACACTACTGTGAAAAGGAGGAATTAAAAACAAAGAGGTGAAGCATTAGTCTTTTTATGTTGTGAGTATAGAATGGTTTAGAAGCCTCAGAGCTGTCATTCGTGGCAAGATAGTTCTACAATCTGGGTGCCTTCAGAGTATTCTTTAAATTATTAATTTTCTTTAATGTTGTCACTAAACATGTATATAAAATATTTATAAGTTAGGAGCCAGTTTTTTTAGAATTAAATTATTCATCAGTATTATGACTTTGGAGTCATACTGAATATAAGTTGTTACAAACCATTGAATAAAAGTATAATTAAATTTTCTAATACTTAGTTGGTACATATTGTGTGTCATCTTGAAGACTGAGCACAGAATTTCATTTCCCATTGGGTTTATATTACAGCAACATTTTACTGCTTTCAAACATAAGTGATAAGTTTTGAGGCACTGACTGGAGGTCGTTCCCAATGAGCAAAAGGACTACACGTGAGTTTTAGTCCTGGGTTTGCCAGCAGTTAGAGGTGTGGCCTTAGTTTGTCATTTAAATTTGATGAATGAACATCTTTTCATCTGGACAATTAAGACCTTTAATTTTGTGTGACTCAAGGTACTGAACATATATTTATTTGAAAAAAGGTATGAATGAATGAATGAATAAATGAATGAATATACTTTGAAACAGGTCATTCCTATCTGAGAATAGCAGATAAAAACAGTGATAGATAAATTAACTAGACACTGAAAAAAAAAGTATTCTTTTTGGGACATTGTCATCTTTGATTTTATGACTATTTTGGGAGACCTCAGTGATAAGATTTCACTTTAGAATGAAAATAAGGTTCACCAAAGATGAATGACTTTCTCAAAATTACCAAAATGGTTACTCCATAAAGCAGAGTAAGCACTACCTTCTGACTTCCAGATATCTATCTGCATAACTCATAATTGTAAGCATGTATATATGATAGGTGCTTCTTACTAAAACCATTGTTATGATGAAATAAGACATCAATTACAAGATAATATAATTGTGCATAAATTCTATCCAGAAAGATTCAGATGAGCATTGATTTATTTATACACACACACACACACACACACACACACACACACATATGTGTGTGTGTGTGTGTGTGTGTGTGTGTGTGTGTATTGTCTGGAGAGTTTGGTTTGGTATGTTTTCAAATCTTCATTTAAAACCTTGGAGAAGGGAACATGAAGGTTGTAATAGCACAGTGTGGTTGATTCTGAAGGTCTTCTATGACAATTTATTTAAAAAAAAAAACAGTTACTATGTGAATTTAATAATGATGTGCAGAAAATGTGGTAAAGCAGCTGGATCCCTGCCTCTTTGAATCTAAGTAGTGATTTGGAAAACTGAGATTTTTAAAAAAATGTATGTCATCAAATATCATTAAACACCTAGATGCATGTGTTGTTGTTCCAGATCTTCAATGCGTCACAATGGACCATATGTTTTCACACCAGAAATACTCACTTGGCTAAGCTACAATGATATCAGCACACAAATTAATCACATGCAACTTACAAAAACACACAGTAAGATGATCTGCATTAAAAAATAAAGAGCAATAATTCTTACATGTATGTTACTGGCCTCTTGAGTTTGACATAATACTCTAGTTGAGATTGGAAGTGGGTGAAATGGGGACATTTCTAGTAATTATTTATTTTTTCTTTTACTTTTTGAAAAGATGACAGTGATATGATTGAATTTGAAGAAAGGCTTCTCCAAATATAGGAAGCAGCTTGACAGAAGTTTTACTGTTGGTAGCAGAAAAGCTGGAAATATCAATGAACAGGTAAGCAAAGATGTAGAAGAAAAACAAATGCATTATTATAAGAGGATCACAATGCTCAAAAATAAGGGTGAGTTTTTAATTTGTTTTACACAGAAATAAACTCAAAATGGATTACAGCCTTAAATGTAAGTTCTGAAACCATAAAAGTCTTAGAAGAAAAAATAGGTAGTAAACTGTTTGACACAAGTCTGAGTAATATCTTTTTCAAAATGTCCCTTTGAACAAGGTAAACAAAAGCAAAGATAAACAAATGGTACTAAAAAGCTTCTGCACAGTAAAAGAAACCATCAATAAAACAAAAAGACAAGTGACTGAATGGGAGAATATATTCACAAATGATATATCCTATAACAGGTTGATGTTCAAAATATGTAAGGAACTTAGACAACTCATAAGCAATCTGATCAAAAATTGGGCAGAGGACATCAGACATCTCTCCAAAGAAGACATACAGATGGCCGATAGATGTATAAAAAGATATTCAACATCACTATTCATCAAGGAAATGCAACTCAAAACTACAATGAGATACCATTTCACACCAGTCAAAATGGCTCCTAGCCAAAAGTCAACAGATAACGTGTTAAGGAGAAATGTGGAAAAAAGGAAACTCTTGAGCACCTGTTGGGACAGCCACTATAGAAAGCATTATGGAGAGTCCTCAAAAAAACTAAGACTAGTAATATGACCCAGTGATTCAATATCTACTTTTATCTGAAGAAAATCAAAGCACTAATGTAAAACAATATATGCATCCTTATATTCATTGCAACATTATTCACCATAGCAAATGTACAGATGCAACCTAAGTGTTTATGTATAGATAAATGAATAAAAAAGTGGAATGAACATATATATATGTATATATATATGTATATATATATATATATGTAATATATAGCCATAAAAAATAGTGAAATCCTTCCATATGTAGCAACATGAATGGGCCTAGAGGCTACTATGCTAAGTCAAATAAATCAGACAAAGACAAATATGCTTTCACTAATATGTGGAATCTAAACAAACAAACAAAACAAAAGCAGACTCATAGAAACACAGATCAAAGAGATGGTTGGCAAAGGGGATGGGGATGAAGGGATGGGTAAATAAGTAATAAGTAATATTTTGATATGTTTGCATGGTGAGAGCTGATTACTAGAATTAATGAGATGATCACACTGTAATGTTAAAAATGTCAAATCACTATATTTTACAACTGAAACTAATACAACTATTGTAATATTGTATACCAAGTATACTTAAATGAAGAAGAAGAAAGGGGAAGGAAGAAGGAAGGGAGGAAGAGGGGAGGAGGAGGAGGAGGAGGAGAAGGAGGGGCAGAAGGAGGGGGAGGGGGAGGAGGAAAAGGGAAGGAACTAGGGGATGAGGTGTTTTACCATTCTTGAAAGGATTTGACTTGAAATCTGTATTTTCAGTAAGGCACTGCACTACAACCCTCACTGATGCCTCATGTCATTGTCCCCAGAGTCTTTAATCCTTTATCAAACTTTTCCAGAGAGGGATCCTTCATCTTCTCCTGAGTCCGGACTGACACTTGCACAGCTGCTCATGTCTGGAAAGTGAAGCCTGGTGTCTAGTAGTTTCACAAGAGGACTTTGAACCAATCCTCCTGTTTTTCAGATGATCTCACACTCCTGCCGGCTATGGAAACTGATTCTTCAATTTCTGAGCTTTCTTGGGGTTCAACAGTAAATGAACTTACACCTTTCTGGCATTCTGATCACAGCATTAAGTTTCAGCTTTGTTGGTCAACTGAATCAGTTACTACCATGTCCTCTGTCTCCAGATGATAAAATTTAATTGACATCACTTTCCTGCCTTTTTACCTTTTCTGTACTTTTCGTCCTTGTATTTTATGTCTATTTTTAAGGGGGAACAAAATCCACTACATACGTTTTCATAATGCTTAGGGAGGGTGGGAAGATAAGTGTGTTTAACTAGTTCTCTCTACTCCCTCTTCGATCCTCTCCAATCAGACTTCCATTCCCACAAATCCATTGAAATGCCTTTGTCAAGGTTATATTTTACTCTCCTGATTTCAGGGCATGTGATGCGGTTGATCGCCTCTTTCTTGAAATAGTACTTTCTTTTCTTGACTTTCTAGACCCTTTTTCAAGTTGTTCTTTATCAAATTGGTTGCTTCTTCTTCTCAGTCCTCTTCACAGTATCTTTCTTCTCCAGAAGGTTGAGTACTCAGGACTTCTTTCCCCATCCTAAACTTACTCTGTGGTAGGTCTCATTCTGCTACTAAATACCATTTTTATGCTCATGAGCCCCCTCCCTTGTTCTTCTTGCCCAGTCGCTCTCCTGAACTTCTGATTGTTTATCCAGTTGCTACTCAATTGGCATCCTGGGTGGCTAATGGGCATTCATATGTGTTTTTTATGAAAAACAAACAAACAACCACAATGAAAAACCTTGATCCTCTCCCTCCAATACCTCAACCTCCAGCCTTCCTTATGTCTGTGCATGGCACCAACATTTATTCCATCAGTGGACACTTTCATGTCTGCCTTCAATAAATATCCCGCATTCAACCACTTCTCCACAATGGGACTCACCACTCTCATGTACTCCTACAAGTGCCTTCATCTTTTCTCATCATTCCCCCGCTTTATCTGCTGTAGTCAGTTCTAGACCGACAGATGGTTTAAAAGCTTCAATCAGTCATGGCACGCATGTTCAAATCACTGGAATAGTCCTGAATCTCCCTGATGTGGCCTCTAAATTTCATTTCCAGCCTCTCTCCATCTCATTCAGTCTAGTCTATTCACACTGGCCACATTGTCAGCCTGCCACCATGTCACATGGTTTCCAATCGTGGGACTGTTACCCACTCAGCTATCTCTGACCAGAAAGCATTCCTGCAGATATTGACCTAGCTCACTCCTCTGTAACACTCAAGTGTTTGTTCTCAAGTGGTACTTCTTTAGAGAACTCTTCCATGATAAGCCCACCTGTTTTCCAGCCACTTTCTACTCCCTTCATTTTCCTTGGTGTGATTTGCCATCTTTTGAAATTACTTAACATATTTACTTATTTACTACCTATTTTCTTTTCTGAAAGCTAAGCACTGAGAAGGCAGGGAATTTGTCTGTGTTGTTTACTGTTCCATCTCCAGTATGCAGAACACTGCTCGAAAGGAAGTAAACATTTGTTCAAGAAAAGAAGGGAGGAGAGAAAGTGGAAGAAGGGAACCCATCCACTATGATTGTCCCCGTGCACTCATTCTTCTTTAGGCTAGGAGAGGAAATGAATATCTGGGTTGACAGGAAAGTAATGGTGGGATATGGTCTCCCCCATATAAAGGAAAAATAAACTCTTCCCATATTTCCTCACTACTCACAAACAATATTGCTGACACCAGATGTCAACAATTCTCTGTGACATCAGCAGGGTGTCCCACAATGTAGCTTGATTCCATCATTCTCGACCTGAAGATGGCATCACATTTCATAGGTTAAGGACTCAGTTCCATAACACGGCCCGATCCCCCAACTGCAGATGCTCATCACAAGTCCCAGGTTGTCATCAGTACATGTGATAATCCAGCTATAAATTGGGGCTCCTATGACCCTCCTACATAGATTCCATTATTTGCTAGAATGGCTCACAAAACTCAGGAAGCAGATTTACATTTACTAATTTACCGTAACAGATACAATAAAGGATATGAATGAACAGCCAGAAGAAGAAACACATAGAGCAAGATCTGAAAGGGTCCTGAGTACAAGAGGTTCTGTCCCTGTTATGTTTGCTGTACCACTCTCTGGGCCTGAGGATGTTCTCACCAACCCAGAAGGAGTTCAAACCCTCTACTGTTGAGATTTTTCTGGAGGCTTCATCACATAGATTTGATCAATGGTAAACTCCATTTTCAGTCTCTCTTCTCTCTCCAGAGAATGGGGGTGGGGAAGTGGAGGTAGGGCCGAAAGTTCCAGGCTACCAATTATGCTTGGTCTTTCTGGTGAGCAGCTCCTATCTTGAAGCTATTCAGGAGTCCATTAAGAGTTGCCTCACTAGCTTAAAGGACACCCTTATCACCCAGGAAATTCCAAGGGATTTAGGAGTTCTGGTAGAAACCAAGGTCAAAGACTGAATCTTAGAACAAAAGATGTACCTAGTGTTCTTAGACTATTACAGTTTTTAGGATCCGTGTGCCTGAAATTGGGATATATATATATTTCCCTCTGATTTATTTCACAAACCACTCAGTGTTTGCTCCATAAACTTATACAGAAGAAAGCTCAGCCAAGGTTTTGCTTTCATAGCCTGTCATTGATCCTTGCATGCAGTAGTTAAATCAGTAGGCCTAGCACAGCACCCGCTACTTTAGAGCAAAGTGACCCTCATTGGGGGCTGGGGTAGTCTCAGAAGTTAATGAGTTGGATGAAGGACTTGGCAGAGGCTCTATTTACTGGATTTTCTGACAAACAGAGCTTTTTGGCATTTGATCCAGTTCTCCTCTCTATCGTTGCTTAAGACAAAGCAGAGACAAACCAACAGGGAACAGAGCACCCAGGGAGAAAAAGGCATTGCCCTTGACATTGTCAGACACAAGCCGTATGTACACTAAAAGCAGCAGAAACCCCAGGCTGCTAACATGCCCATGAAGATGGAAGCACATTAGGCTCCCTAGTCATGACACCCAAATATCATCTTAAGGAGAAACACTGCAGGAGGGAAAGGTGACCATGGAGAAAGGGCATTTTCCAAATGAGAGACTAGGGCTTCCCAAGCCTTGTGCACTGGTGGCAGAAATGTAAACTGGAACAACTATTATAGAAAACAGTATGGAGGTTCCTCAGAAAATTAAAAATAGAACTACCATATGCTCCAGCAATCCCACTCCTGGATACATATCCAAAGAAAATGGAATCAGTGTCTGAAAGATATATCAATACTATGTTTATTGCAGCATTATTCACAATAGCTAAGATATGGAAGCAACCTAAGTATCCACTGACAGATGAATGGACAAGAAAAGGCACCACACGCACATCACACACACACACACACACACACACACACACACACACACGACTATTACTCAGCTGTAAAAAGGAAGCAAATCCTGCCATTACAACAGCATGGATGAACCTGGAGGATATTATACTATGTGAACAAAGTCATGGGAACACAAATACTGTATGGCATCACATAATTGAAATTTAAAAGAAAGTCAAACTTATAGAAATGGAGGAATGTTCATCAAAGTGTACACAGTTTCAGGTATAAGATGAATAAATTCAAGGGTCTAACATGCAGCACGGTGACTATAATTAGTAATGCTCTACTGTACAGTTTGAAATTTGCTAAGAGAATGCTTTAAGCATGCTCATCACAAAAGAAAGTGAGGTAGTAAGGTGATAGATGTGTTCATTAACTTGATTATGGTAATCATTTCACAGTTATATGTATATTAAATCATCCTGCTGCATGCTTTAAATATATACAGTTTTATTTAAAAAATTATACCTCACTAACACTGGAAAAAAAAACCTCTGAGCTAAGTTAAACTGATTTAAACATTTAAATGTTTTTCTCCTAATCAACACATAGGGGTTTATAAAGAGTTATTCAAAAATGTATATTTATTTGTCATGCTTTCAAATTTTAGTGCGAGTGGATTCACAGGGCTTTGGTATGCAATTCTGCTTTCTTGGTGTGGCATTGTTCTGATTCAGGATGGATGTGCAGAAAGGACAGCGCCAGGATATATACACACGTGTAGGAGAAGGCCACCCGGGAGAAGAGACTAAAATTATACCACGAGAATTCCCACTGAATAACAACAGCAAGATGATGGACGGATGCACAGACAAAACTATGAGAAATGGCTAGGCAGACCCCGGCCTTGACAAACACCAGCGTGCAATGAACAAGCTCAGGGAGGGAACCAAAGGGGAGGGCAGGTGCGGAGGGCAGCTGACCGCTTCCTGTTTCCGAGAGCAGCGTGCGCAGGACTGAATCTTCAACACGCAACTGGGCTGAGCTGAGACCTTTGCCACGAATCGTGCATTTGCGGTGAAGGGCTCAGTTCTGGGTATTCCGTGCAGAGAGAGGAGAGAACGCACCCTTCGGAGCAGCATTTCGGTGAGTTATCAGATACCGGGGCTGCGCGTCTGATGGCAGATGAACCCGTGAGATAAGCAACGGGAGGATGCCAAGCAAGAGAGTGAAGACATCAAATTGAAGGATTCGTTTGTGAAAGTTAATTTGGTTCTTAGCATATATACATCCTGTAACACTGATGGTCAAAAAAAATTCTTTTTTCTTTTTACTTAAGTAGAATCCTAATACTTCACACACAGGGAATAATGAATCCCGAATTTCCCAAGCACACACAATAGGAATTCCTAACTCCATGAGGACTGCTATCTGGTTCAGCTCGTTTTACATACCTGGGAGAACTTTACTAGCTCACCACAGACTTAATTACCTCATAGTACCATTATTTGTTATAAGACTAAAATTGATGATGAGATTTGGCAGGCAATTTTTAAAATTAAGTATTTATTTGGATTAGAGAATAACACAGTTGGCATAATAGCAAAATGTCATGAATTATTTATTTACTCACTAACAATTTCCTGGTATTTAAAAAGAAAAAAATGTCCTTCACGCTTTTAAAATAAGAGCGAAGCTGTAATTTGAAATGTAGGGCATAAATGGGGCAGAAATGAGATTTACTTTTGTAGAATAACACTGAAAAAATGGGCTTTTGTGAGTAAGAATATTGCTTCTATCCTCGGGGGTTAGAAACAATAGAAGAAAATTGTAGCTCTGTGTGTAAAGGCATGGTACATCCTTGCTGCTTTTAACTAACGTTTCTCAAGATTACACCTAAATCTTTTCAGTTGTAAGGGAACACACACACACACACACACACACACACACACACACACACACACACAGAATTCCTTCCTTCTCTTTTAAGACTTGGTACAGATGGCAGAGAGAAATCCTTCCAATGCGTCTCAAGGATGAAAACAGCTTCCCAGTAAAAGAGCATCATTAGAGCTGACTAGACCTACACGAAGTGCATTTGGTAACCAGATTCAAACAAAGGTTTCTTAACTAATTTGGAGAGAAAAGCTAAAGGCTCAAAGTCCTGGCTGTGATGTACTTGTAAACCTTAAATAAGACATATAACTCTCTGAACCCTATTTTATCATATTAAAAGAAAAGAATATTAACTCACATACCTTCAGAGCTTTGTTAGGATGAATTAAAATATCATATGCATTTCTGTTTATCATTTCAATGCTTTTCAAATGCACTCCTTTTTAAGATATCAGACTCATATGTTGCATGACAATTCAGATTATTGAAGAACCCAGACGAAAGTGTAATTCTTTTTTCTATTTTATTAACCAAGTTCTGAAATTCATTATTATACTTCAGAGTAGAAAACCAATCATCCTCTCAAAACATACACATTTCCTACTTCTCAGCTAATCAGGAGATGCTGATGAAGGACTTGATGGCTCAAGAAGGAAAGAAAGAGAAAGAGCCAAGGGAATATAATTACTGTGTTTGTTTGGTTTGTTTTTGTTTTGTGTGTGTGTGTGTGTGTGTGTTTCAGAGAGGAGGGGGAGAGGGAGCGAGACCGAGAGCTCTAGGAGCAGCAGGCTGTCAAAAAGACTGGCACAAAAACATTGAGAGCTCAGGGGAAGCCCAGGTGTTGGCACCCACCTTGCTGATAGGGAACGATCCTTCTCAGTTTCTGTCGCCTTGTTCCCGGCGACAGGCGCTTCTCTCTCTCTCTGCTCCCAGGACACATCAAGTTAACACAGATCGCTGTCACATTCACGGCTGACTATTTGGCATCCACCCTGCACTTATTGGCCCTCCATCAACGTGCGACTCAACTGAGTAAACCTGAGATTCCTATTTGTCTCCGTGTTCTTCGTCGCCTCTGCTCCCTCTGCTCATTTCTCCCGTCCCCCACCCCCACCCCATACTCTGACACCCCAATGGCTGCTTAAAGTGTAAAAATTCATCATGACAACACATGGCTGAAAATGTAATTTCACATCCGAGGCTTCCGGGCTGTTTGCTATCAATCTGCAGCCTACTGTTCCATACATATTCCTCCCACTCTTCACACAGGCTGTGCCCTCTGTTCCTACGGGGCTTACTTGCACCCCTAAGAATACTGCCTAGTCTTTTATTTCTCTGGCTATGTGCGCACGATGTGTCTTCTTCATCAGTATCTTTCACCCTCATCCATCTATGAGATTTAGCTCTTCATTCAAATTTTCTTCTGCCCTCTCCCTATAATTTCTCTAACCTTACTGTTTTCGCAGTGCACAGAGAACACTCTTTGTCATGCTTGCCCCCACTCTCTCTTCCCATGTTAAAGGCACACATTGCTAATCCCTCACTGCATCTTCACAGGATGCAGGTTAGAACGGGTCTCAGTGCCCATCACCCGTTGATTTGCAATGTCATGTGAACCACATTTTCCATAAGGCCTAAGATACTGTGTCAGTCACAAGACACAAATTCCATTGTCTTCTACGTAAATGGTGTCCCTCAGAACTGTGCAACCCGTTTCCTGTCCCTGCCGTGTCCCTTGGGTAATAGCTCATTCTATTCTATTACAAATATCTATACGCTGGCTTGTCTTCTCATCTAGATGGTGAACTTCTTGAAGAAAAGAATGTTTTACTTTGTTTACATGACACTAAGAAGAGCAGGTAACACACGCAAAAGACAAACAGGCACACATGGGTATATACAAATCAATCGAATGAATGCAAACAATTTAAAAACATAAGTCAATGTTGTTATGCTTAAGATTCAAATAGGCTAATAAAAAATATAAGAAACTTATGTAAATTCCATTACAATAGGTCTCCCACACAAGAATATATCCATATGAAGAGGCACCTAGTCAGGCATCCTGCTGACTGCATACCACACACCTAGAACGCTGTTCGGCGCTTATCCTTGCTCCATAAACATTTGCTGAAGTTCAAAACAGTGAGTAGAATTGGTTGTGCTCATGGGTGTGTGGCTCCATAAATATATCAAACACCATTGACTAATATAATACACTTTAAATGGATGACTTCAATGCCACGTGAATGAACTGTATCTCAATAAAGCTATTACAAAAGCTGTGTATAGAAGTAAAGCAAAAACTGAAGCAAGATTAAGGGCTTTGCTCCTTATCCCAATGATTTTCAACCAGTGTGCTGCAAGAATTTTTAAAACACGCAATATCTGACCATTCAGACAGGGGCGGTGACCTCTTTTTCTTTAGATTGTCAAATAAAAATATAAAACCCAAGACAACAATAGCCATCCAATATGAATGCCCTGTCCTGAACCATATATATGTATATATGAGTCATATAACAGAGTTGCATCTTATTGGTCCTGTTGCATAATAACGTTGTATTTGATTGGTTAATTCTTGGTACCAGAAATCCTTACATATAAGTATAGGCACCAGATTTTTAAAAAAGTCACTCTGGAGCTAAAAAGGCAGGTAATTACTATAATTTTATTGTAAATCAATCAAAATTTTACCTATCTTTGTCAGATCATCAAAATATATATATTTTGGTGAGCTGCAGAATTTTAGTAATGATGTAGTTTATGTGTGTCATGAGGTGGAAAAGGTTGAAAATCGCTGCTTTATCCATTAGCTTCACAGTTTTCATATAAGCTACATTGCTATTAATTTATAAATGATATATCTTTCAAGTATAGTAATTTGTTTATCAGTGGGTAGTTCATTGGCCCAATTGCTTCAGGACACAATTTAAAATCCATCTATAGAAAGAAGCTGATTTGCATGTGGCATTTTAAAATTTTCATTTGAAATATCAATACAATTGCTAAAGGCTAGTGAAGGAACTTCAAAAGGCAATGTATGTATTTATTTTTTTAATGTTATGTAGCTATTTTTGCAGTGAAATACAGTGAGAGAATCTTACAACACACTTTATTTTATATAGTAAGAGAAACCCAAATGTCATATATTTACATTTAGCTGAAAATGTAATTGAAAAACCAATTTAACAACGTCATTATCAATATTGACCAGAGGTGACATATTTTAGAGCTAATTTTCCTTAGCAGTTATCACCTAGAAATGCACATCATTTTGGAAATAAAATAATCATTCGTTTAGCTTTTCTTTAGCCATGGATAGAGACAGGGAAGTCAGTGCTATAGCTTTCTCATTGAAATGTTCACCTCTCTAAGGTTTCATCCTGAGGTGAAAAGGGCTAAATAAAATATCCTCATGTGAATTAAGTCATCTGTCCCCGAGGTCAAGTATGTCTCTCATGTCCACATCTGCCATGCAGAAGAGCGAGTTTCTGAAGCTCATACTTCAGAATTAGGCCACATCGTTAGGCTACTAGAATACATCAAATACAGTTTTAGAACCTATAGTCACTTTTGTATTCTTTTCTATAAAAAGGCTTAAAGAAAAATATGTGTGTGTGTGTGTGTGTGTGTGTGTGTGTGTATTCAACACAAATGTTTTCATTTCCTGCATGTTGCCACTTCCTGCCACATTTATTATAGCAATTTTCCTTACTATTGTTTACTCATATATCATTTCTGTTTCCTTTGCTTCACCTATAGCATCTTCTCCTTGAGCGTGTTGTCCTGAACAGGCCTTCACACACAGCTGCAATTCTGCTTTAAAACTACTTTAAATATGTATCTATCTATTCATGTACATGGCCATCTCCCCTGCAGACTGTGAGCTCCTGGGGTCTGGACTCTGCCTTCATTCTCTCAACGTCCCAAGAACTGACTATAGTTGGACAGAGTAGAGGGCCTGCTGGGGAAGAGACTTCCATTCTCTACCTCTCAGTGGCTTTGCCTGTTAAAAAAAAAGGGAGTCTACTGAAGAAACCATCATATAATTATACATAGGACTTGGGCATTGGGCCAGATTATCTCCATTTGCTCCTCTTGGCTTACTCCATCCTTTTTAACTCTGCTCTCTTCTCTAGAAGGCTAGTCTATGAGGACAACAATAACAGGCTCCCTTGCTTCCAGTCTCTAACTGGATTTGATTATAGGGACCGCTGGCCACACTTCAGAGATACAAGGAACTAAGGCCAGCACTTACTCACCTGGATCCCTTGCTGTCTAGTAACCTAAGGTTGAAAATGTCCTTCAAGCAAAGCAGACAGCTCCTCTCAAGGTGGCCTTTTATCTCCAACTGTCTCATTCTAGGTTCCAGAAGTCCCTCCACTAGCCTGCTCTTGCCCAGAAACTATAATGGCTCTGCAATCACTAGCCCAGGATACTGCACTAATCCTAGTGTTTCCCCTACATTCTGTCTCACCTTTCTAATAGGTTCTGGATAAATCTTCGATTACCCTCATTTGTGTGTGGCTTGTTTCCTGCTGATGCACTGACTAACAGGCATTATGGAGATACCACTCATAATATCAAGATAATTTTGGTTATTCCATATATATGCATATTTATATTTTATATGTATATGTACGCACACACACATATATAGACACTACTGTTATGTATCTGTCATACTTACTTGTGTTTATACCTATACTATACATAATCATTAATATATAAAAAATACTATTGCTAATGACACAAATGTTCTCAGCATGCAACTTAATGGACTGATTTGGGAAAGTAGCAATCGCAGTTCCTACAATGGGTAATTATTCTTCCACTGTACCTGCCACTCTTTGCGAAAACATCATTATGTTTTAGATTTGTGCTTAGCCTGAAATTTTGCTCCCAATAGGCCGTTTCATTCTTGAGATGTACTTTTTCATGCTTTCATGTTTAGCCTGTCACAACTCTGCCATTTGAATTTCTCTGATTTGCCCACAGCACTTCCCCCTTGAACGCACCGTCCTTAACAAGAGTCACACACAGCAGTTACATTTCCACTTAAAAATGTATCAAGTTACCCAACGTGAGTAATGAAAGCGACAGAGGTCTCTTTCACCGCTAAAATAAATTCCTGTCCTTCAAATATAGAGAAAGTCGTTGGAATGCATGCTTGCTCTATTGTATGAGGATATTCAACTTTGTCATAAAAGGAAAATAAACAGGAGTGATGAAACTCATTTGAAGGTGAAGCATAGACAGTGAGAAAGTGAGTAGTTTATGAGAGAACCCTCCTAGGATGTGTCAAGTGTAGGTATGAATAAGGGAGTAGCTTGTGACACAGCCAGAATTCAAAGGAGAGGTTACATGTATAACTAATTTCTAAGATGTGCTAATGATGGAATAAATGGGATATAAGATAAGAGTGTTTCTTCTATAAAGGAGGGGATAGAAAGACTAAGTCATAAGATATTGTTCTCTCAGCTCACAGTTATGTTATTCATAACCTGGCTGCTTATTGGCAACACACACATAACAGTCCCTTTCTGGCTCCACATATGCTTTGCTCAAGAAAACCCACATCTGTTCTGCAGGCTACCTGCTGAACTCTTCAGTGGCCTGGTATAGTTACCCGATTCTCTCAAATACATCACGTGGTTTCTGCTGGCCTTGGCACTATTTGTTGGCCCCTTTTATTCAAACATAAACTAGTTTCCAGAACTGTATCATCTATGGGCAGGGCTGATAAGGAAGGGGACAGGCCTTGTAAATGTTGTTGCCTTAGAATCTAGAATTCAAGCCATGTGGTCCTGTCTTACCTCATTTCTTTCCTCTTACTCTTGGTTGGTATTTAAAATTGATTTTATATCTGTGTGATTGGAGAATCTTTTATTTTTTTTTTTTTTTTTGATTTTTAGAGAGAGAGGAAGGGAGGGGGCAAGGAAAGAGGGAGGGAAAGGGAGAAAGAGAGGGAGAAGAGAGACATCAATTTGTTGTTCCACTTACTTATGCCTTCATTGGTTGATTCTTGTGTGAACCCTGACTAAGGATCAAACCCTGTACCTCAGTGTAGAGAGACTACACTCTAACCAACTGAGCTTGATTGGAGAATCTTAATCATCTTAATTTTGATTGTGAGCCTTTCTGTTGCTCCATGACCCCTGTGATGGATTTTCTGGAAGAGCCCTGGGAAGCTACTATCCCAGCAAGGTGATTTTTCTCCTTTATTTCTCTTGCCTTAGGAGATGTAGCTGTGAAGATATTGTTACATGTGATATCTGAAATTTTCCTGCCTGTGTTTTCCTCTAGGACTTTTATGGTATCACGGCTTACATTTAAGTCTTTAATCCATCTTGAGTTTATTCTCGTGTGTGGTGTAAGTTGGTGGTCTACTTTCACCCCTATGTTCATAGCAGCCCTGTTTACAATAGCTAAGTGCTGGAAACAGCCTAAGTGCCCATCTGTAGATGAGTGGATCAAAAAACTTTGGTACATCTACACAATGGAATACTATGTAGCAGAAAGAAAGAAGGAACTCCTGCCATTTGTGACGACATGGATGGAACTAGAGAGAATTATGCTTAGTGAAATAAGCCAGGCAAAGAAAGCAAAATACCATATGATATCACCTAATACAGGAAACTAAAGAGCAACACAAACAAAGGAACTAAATAGGCAAAGACTAGAATAGTAGTCAGTAGGGGGGAGGGGGGAGGGAGAGAAGGGGGATAAGTAAGGGAAGGGTTTAGTCAAGGAACGTGTATAAATGACTCATGGACATGGACAACGGGAAGGGATATAATTGTGGGAGAAGGGATGGGCTGGGAGGGGGGAGCAATTGGGGGAAAAATGGGACAACTATAATTGAATAACCAAAAAATAAAATTAAAAAAACAAAAAAGGTGATTTTTCTCATGACAGCTGTACTAACTCTGAATAAAGGATGCCTGCAATTAGTTTTGTTCAGAATTGCCACAGGATTTCATTCCTTCTCTATGAATTATCTGGGGTTATCACTTACTGTGACCACAGAATGTATTTTCAAGGTGGCTGGCTAATGCCTTCCATCCAATCCCATAACTAGGATGCAAGTCCTCTTCTGGATCAAGGCATTGTTCTGACACCATTCCATTCAATTAACAGTAGAAATTGAAAAAATAAAGATGTTGGGGTGTCTTCCCAAAGATTCTAATATAATTGTTCTAAGATGTGGCCTGTACTTTAGGACAGTAAAGCTCCCAAATAACCCTAATGTCAACACAGTTGGAGGCCCATCACATCTAACCAACTGACATAACAGTTTTGGGGGGCAGTTCTTAAGGACAGCAAAAAGAAACAGTGATAAATGAGGTTCAAAATGTTCATTCCCCTAAGATGTGGCCTGGGGAAAGATTCCTCATCTGGCCAGCACAAAGTTCAGACCCTGAGATTCAAATTCATTCCAGTCCCTACTGCTGCTGGGCACCAACAGGTGGGAGCTGTTTGCTCAAGATTAAATATGAGGGGCAAGTTTAGGGGTACAGTGGCTGAAGAGAACTTCAGGAGACCAATAATCATTCCACCCATATTTTGCTCAGTTGGATCCCATTTTGTTGATTTGATCTAGGACCTTGGGCTGAGAGATTTCAAAAAACAAGAGACCCTTGTCTCTGGACTCCCTTATTCCAGAAAGAGTTGTGTGCTTTTAGTATTTCTGGGGTAATGCATATATGAAGGTTGCCTTCCATTTCCCTATTACTCTTACTTTGCCCCATAAGCCCGATTGTATAATCTACCACAAAGAATAAAACTGCTTGTCCACCTCTGCTAAAAAGGGTGGATGAAACCTTGAACCAAAAGTCAATCTTTTATGATAAGTAAATTCATGGTTTTGCATAGTTTTACTATATTTGCTATTACCAGCATTTTCATGAGTAACCTTCATCGCTGTAGCATTATACTGGCTACCAAATGCACATTATTTGTAACATTTTCTTTAAAAAAAATCCAAACTATATAGATAGAATGATGTCATTTTGACAGAAAAATAACCAAAAAAAACCTATTTTTTAAATTCTCACTGTGTTGGTTTTCCTTATCTCTTGTTTTTTTTTTCCCTTGTACCCATGCCCAATTTTTGCTTAATTCCTTTCTCTGTTTCTTATGCTATTTCATGCCTTTTCTTCTGCCAGCTGGCTTGCACATCCTCCAAGGTGATGTTCATTTACTGCTTTTTATGATGAGATTTGTAATTTGTGGATTACAAAATATTAATTAAGTAAATAAAAGTAATAATTTTAAACTCAGGGTTTCAGAGAACTTTTGTTCTTTATAGTTTTAATTTTGCATCTAAAATATGAAGCTTTGTTAGCTACACTGAGAGACAATAAACACTACATACATTTTGTAGACAGTTACAAATTGGGGTTTGAATTGTGGTTCAATTAATCTATGACCTGAATAAGTTATGTATATATCTGAAAAACTAGGCTAGTAATACCAAACTTTCAAGGTGGTTGCCAAGATTACATGCATATCATACATACATACACACACATACATTTATATCTGTATTTCTCCATCTATCTATACAGTATTTGGAACATATTAGTACTCCAAAATGGTAGTCACTAATCTGGCTGAAGCATGACTGGTAACCTGGGTGGTATGTTGACAGCAACATAGGTCTTATCAATTACTTTCCAGTCACACCTTCACATTTATTCCAAGTAAAAGTCATCAACATCTCAGAAGAGGAGAATGTGAAAGAGAAGTGTGCCCTGTAGAAAATGGATTTGAATGTAATGTGCCCATGTGCCCATGTGACTTTCCCTGTGACTAATGACTAAGGGTAGGTGACTTCCGGTAGCTCTTCTCCTTGCAGATGGAATAGTACAGCCCATTAGGTTGGGAACTTGGTAGTTAAAGTCTTAATGTGTCTCACTTATCCATTTTCTTTTGAAGTTCACTTTGCTTTAATTTTTAAAAGTATGTATTGCAGTGAAGGGTGGAAGGAAGATTAAAATACAGTCTTGACTTCATTGAATTTGTAATCTCAACAGGAAATATATATATATATATATATATATATATATATATATATATATATATATATAGTATACACACAAACACATATACAGGTGAAAGAGTTGAGATATTGCTATGGATGTTACAAGACTACAATTTGATGATTAACACAGGTAAGTACAGATAAGGTCTCCAAAAAGATATCAACGTGGGTTGGAATTATTTGAGAGGTTTTACTAGAAGATACATACTTGGAACTGGTATTAATACATTTTGAGATAAAGGATAGAGGATATTTTCTGATAGCAAATGACTTAAACTATGGTTTCCTATCACAGAGGGACTCATTAAATTATATTTTACTTGCTCTAATTTTTCTTAGAGTTATAGGGTTATTCATTTTTAATACCTAATTTTCAGGCTTTGACATCAAAGGGAGATATATAAGGAATGTTCGGTTGCCGAGCGCTGAGCACCTTGCTTAGCAGAAGTGCCACAGAGCTTCTCATTTGTAAAACTTCATGTATTTATAGGGAGCTGATTGTGGTAGCAAGGTACAAAAATCCTTTCAATTTAAATTATCTTCAAACTGAGAACAAAACTTCAAAATGTCTTAATGAAGAAAAACCCATGTGACCACCCCGTCTATTCGTACGTAGTGTCTCCCTTCCAATGCCCTCTTCAATTTACACAGCTAATTCTTCTCTGGCAGAGAGAGATCACTGCATGCCTTTTACCGGAGGGAAGAACTGGTTAGAGATTTGTGTAAGGTACACACATCTCCGGAGGCTTGAAGTTAAAAATTAATCCTATCAAGAAAACTGACTTCATACGTATTCTGATTGAAGTTAAAGTGAATATTGGATATTTCTAAAGGGAGCTTGTGAAACAGTGCCAGTGGAAAAATGAAATGGCACACATGCACACTCCTATGACTAAAATGGCATGGGGGTCAATGAAGCTGAGTAACTTGTCCGACCCATCAGCCCTGATTGGCTTTCATTTCTAGAGCTCTTGGTCCTACACCATGGGGAATGCATACTCTATGTGCCACGAAACTCAACTTCGATCTCCTTTCTTGCAGTTGAATCCTTTTTCTTCAATCTCCAGCCTGAATCTGGATGTGAGGACAAGATCACAGTAGACTGGCATTAAATATTAAATGCAGACTGACAGTAGATAGCTTCCGTCTAAGTGACTAGAAAGGACATGAGATAAATACGGAGCAGAGCCGAGAAGGCTGTGGGGCCAAAAGTAAGAGGCGTGGCTCAGAGACTTTGAAGGACTTCTGAAAGACAGGAGGATACTGGGGTTCTATTTATATTAATCTCCCAGGGTTGCCATTACAAATTATACTTGGTGACTTAAAACATATGAGATGTGTTCTCTCACAGTCTGGAGGCCAGATGTCTGAATCAAGGTGTTGTAACAGCCACGTTCCCTCTGAGGGTTCATGGGGAGAATCCCTCCCTGCTTCTTTCAGTGTCTGGGGCCCGAAAGCATTCCTTGGCTTGTGGCTGCATCTCTCTAACCTGTCTCAATCCTCACATGGCCTTTCTCCCATGTGTGTCCATATCACAACATCCCCTTTTCTTTCTATTCTAAGGAGACCAGCTGCACTTAGAGAACACCCTCTATCCAGGCTAGTCTCGTCCTCAGATCCTTAACTTCATTACATCTACAAAGACAATCTTTTCCAATAAGGTCACCTCCACTGTTATCTGGGCTGAAGATTTGAACATAACTTTCTGTGGGCCACTATTCAACCTCCTACACTATTTATTACAGCATAAAATGGAACAGAGGAACCCATTGTCCAAAAGTCGCCGAAGAGGAAGCAGAAGAATTAACAAAGGTGGGAACTATTGTTCGGGGCAAAGCCCCAAGAGGTTCTCAGCTCCATGTGAGCTGGTAAGTAGAGAGAGAGTGGGAAATGTAAGAGAAAGCGGGGAAATAATGGAAGTTCTGTGGCGTGGCAGCTACACCTGTCTGCCCATTCCCCTGTCTCTCCCCTCCTTTATGCCCATTTCTAAGATAAAAGCTGGCACCAGCGACTTTCATTCCTGATCTTCCCACCAGTGAAGCCCAGAAGATACCACTCTCAAGCAATAAACATCCTTCCTGAGGTGGGTTAGCCTTCTGGGTTATTATTACATCTCGTAATTTTAGAGGAATCTCAGCCGCCCTCCTGCCCACTTTAACGTTATGCTAACACGCCTGTCCACATACAGATTTGAGAGTCAGATCTCAGAATGAAGACCTATTTTGGAATAAATTATCCATAACAGAAACAAAATCTCACATAAGCTAGCCATGGTCATCCATCCAGTCCTTACACATGGATGAAAATAGAGGACCAAGCATCATCAGCCACATGAGAAAAAATCCAACACCATGGAAGAAAAAGATCAGGATTTTTATGGTAACCCATCAGTTATGATCATTTTTAATACTTAAATAGTGCTTACTATGTGCTGGACACTGAATAAAAGCCAAGTTAAAATAAATCAAAATTTAAAACATTCAAATCACTACCTTAAGAAAAAAATCAAAGGAGCTATTGCCTCAGTTTTTCTTCTCTGTGAAATAGTGTTGTTAGAGGATTCAGTTAATAGATGGAAGCACTTAAAAACGGATTCTAGCATTGTTGTATCAAAAGAGCAACTCTCATTCAGAATTTAGATAGAAATTATTTTCTTGATAATGGTCCTTCCAATATCTGTATTACTCTGAGTCCAAGCAGCTAACCGACTCCATGTGGCATTTTAAACCGGAGAAGCCTTCATATAAAACATTCTCAAGTAAGGAGAGGATAGGAACTATAAGCTGCAAGGAGAAACGTACTAGGTATCCCAGGTTTGAGGTAGAATGCCCAGCAAAGACAAAGCCATGGACCCGACGCCCCCACAGCCCCCACTCCCCAGCCCCCTTCCATGGCTTGGGTTCAGACCTCGTTGGAGAAGGGACGGCTGAGGCCCACTGGATGCCTGAGACGTTCACTGGATTTCCCAGACCAGTGACCCACATGCCCAAGGCAAGAAGCACCCCTCCAGGGTGCAGGCAAACCACAGCTGGTGACCGGGCATGCTGAGCCAGTTGGTAAACGGCGGGGCGGGGGACGGCACGGACAAGAAGACTGTGCGGTGGCAACTTGAGAGGGCAGTGGGAAGAGGTCGTCAGGCTGGGCTGGAACTGCGGTGTCACGGAGGGACCACAAATTCTGGACACGTGGCTGGAGCAGAGCCGCCCCAGCTATCCTCACACTCGCCACTGGGAGGCGCTAGGGAAGCCCTCTCCCTCCTGCATTGCACCTCCATCGACCTCACTGAGACGCTTGAACCCTGTGGTCCCTGCGGGGAGAAACGCTTAAAGGAATCCCATCCGTTATCACAGAGCAGATCTCAGGTGGACGGATGGATAAATAAAAAAATATATTATAAAATATGTATATACAATGGAATATTATTCAGCCATGAGAAAGAAAGATATCCTGATGTTTGTGACAATCGGATGGACTGGAAGGCATTATACTGAGTGAAATAGGGCAGACAGATAAATTCTGCATGGTATCATTTATATGTGGAATCTAAGTAAAAGTCAAACTCATAAAAAGATGGGTTAAATTGACAACTACAACAGAATCTAAGATATTGTGTTGGAAAATAATTGTATAATTGAAAACGGCTGCTTTCTTGTTTCGGAAGTGGGGAAATGAGGGAATTACACGTGTCTAGCACAACATGATATTTTCTCATTATTGGACTATCGATGTGATAGGAAAAGTTTATTTTAGTGCCGGGTCCCCTTAAAGGCAGCTCAGGAGCACTAATGTACCCAATGCTCACTACAGTTTTAAATTCGGTACCATTATTATTCATCCCAGCAGAAACCGACACGCGTAACTGATCATTGGCGAGCTGGCCGATAGCCACAGTCTTTATAACCACGTCCGGAGAGAAAACTATATATTCAAATGTTCTTCTTAAACAAACATCATGAAAACTACAATAAAATGCCACCTCTATACACGTAAAAATGTTCTTATAAAACTTAAAGAGTGACTATTGGTAAAATTTAATTGACCATCAATACCAATTATTTTTATTTTTCATTGAGAAAAGCGGAAAGTTTCCTCGAAACACCGGTTGTGCTTCATCATTCCAAGAGCTCAGTAACGAAGTATCGTATCCTTCTGTATTAGGCTGCTTGTGCTTTTCTTTCTGTGAGAACTACGGGGGCAAACTGGCCCCGCTGCTGGACATTTTGTTATTGTGGACATTGCCAACGAGTTCTTCTTGCTTTCAGCTTAAACACAGAATAACAAAAATCATCGGTTTAGATTCGTCATCGTAGACTTTTTGTGTCACATCCTGAATAACACTGGGTGTGGCGGAAGTAGGTTTGCAGTTGTGAATGCGTAGAAGTTTGTTCTTGAGTTATTATTTATCAGTTATTGTATTTCCCACACAAACAAACTGTAAACCTACCTTGCCCACCTTTGGTGTATTAAGGAGAAATATCCTGGGAAAATAGTATTGCAAAAAAAAAAAAAAAACATTTATTTGTTTTTTAAATTCTTAAAGGATTGTTAGAGCTTAATTCTTAGCACTGATCAGGTATGGACAACTTAAAGGAAACTCTAATTTTTCTCAAAAAGATATACCCTTCTTTTGCTTAATGAACACATGGCATGCGTTCCACTGGGCCATGGTGACGACGACAGCAACCACTCTTCCTGCAGAGGAACAAAGACAAAAGTACTCAGTTTGTAAGGGGGTGGGGGGTTGCACCCACCAAAATGTCATGCCAAGAAAAAGAAAAAGAAAAAGAAAAAGAAAAACATGGCTGCTGGATACTCAGAAAGCGTCTGGACAAAGACACTCCTTTGCCTTGGGAATTCAGTTTTCTTTAGCATAGTATTTTATTATGAAAACAAAAAGATGATAGTTCTATTGTTTAGTCATCTCAGACTAAATAGATTTTTCTGAAGAAAAATCAACACATAAACAAGTTTATTTAAAGATATGTGTAATTTTAGTTCAAATATCTCAATCAGAAAAATATTGTTTTCCTCCCTGCACTCTCCAGGGACAAAAAAGGCAGCTGATTTACAATTATACAATTATTTTCCAATTTGTTATAGTTGTCATTTTTTTTTTTTTAGTTTGTGACAGAATTTAATCATTCAAAATGCTTCTCTCATAGCAATACTTAAGTGTTATAAGTGCAATCTTCAATACTTCATCAATTTCTTCTGTAGTTTTAGTCTCTGCCATTACAGTTGCTAAATTACAATTTATCAGTAAGGTAATTTTCTATTGCTGGTAACTCATCGTTTTACACATATTACAAGTAATACTGAAAACAATGTCTTGAAATGCTGGATATTCCCAAATACATTTGCCATACTTATGAAGCTTCGTATTAATACATATGATTCATAATTAATAAATATAAATAAATACTTAAGTTTGTATTTACTTGATGATTTGGGAACTGTTCATATTACTGAAAAGATGATGAAGCACCACTGATCTCCTTGGCTCAAGTCTGGGCTCTCTTTTTACTTCCTGCTTGAATTACCCTGTTCAAATCATTTCACCGCTATCCGCCTCCATTTGCTCCGTGAGGAAATGTGCGAAATTGCTGTCTGTCCTTCAGGATGCTCGTGAGGGTAGGAGTAGAATCATGCCTGTGCTTCCAGCTTATGAACTAGGGGATGCTGCTCTAATTGTGCTCCTGGGGAGAATCTTGGCTTCCGCTTATCTGCTCCTCCCTCCTTTTTGGAAACAGACAGAAACGGTCTCCTCCCAAACGCTGTCTGCAACGATTCATTGCCCCGAGGGAATGCTTAAGGCGGAGGGTGTCTCCAAACTCTGCAGATGTTAAGATAAAGCAAAGGGGGTAAAAAGAGCCTGCACTTGGAAGCAAAAGGAGGGGAAAAATGCGGAGCAGGCCTTTCTGGCTATGAGACTTTTGGCAAATCGCTACTGCTCTGAGCTTTTGTTTCCACATTAGCCAAACTGAGCTGATGTTTGAACTCAGCACTTCGCAGGGCTGTGGTGAAGATCAGCTCTAGAAGTGGAGGTGAAAGTGCTCTACAAATCATAAAACTAGACATAAATTATAAAAATAATGTTACGAGGTATAATTATAGATGATCCATTTCATTTCAGACACTTCCTTTTGAATATTTATGTTCTGCTGTGTTGATTTTTCATGGTTTTTCTTCTGTATCTAGTATATTGGACTCAATTTAACCTTGTTTTAATATCTGAACATATCATGGGACTCTTATGTATTAGTTAATTTAAAGTTAATCATATTGACTAAGGGGAAAAATAAGACAATTTGTTTATGCTTGGATTATAAAACAATATTTGCTAAAAAGCTTTTCTGTTGATTTTTAAAAAAATTTTACCACAAGGTTTTAGAAGAAGCAAGTGGAGCTCTATATGCCCAAGGAAATTATTTGTAAAGACCTACTCAGCAAACCAAAAGAAAAAAAAAATTCATTTGAAATCAATTGTCTTGATCAGAATAGTTTCCAAAGTGCTGATTTGTAATCGATAGGGATCTATGCTGAGTTATTGCTTTCCATTTAAGAAACTATTTTCAACTGTACCAGTTCCTGAGAAATGGTAGGAAATATGTGCTCTGCACTGTACTAACTCTTGGGATTTAAAACATGTTTTTATCATTTCAATTTCTGCTTGCAGCTTTGCCGCTTCCGATGATCCTGCTCTTCCTTTCGGATTTTCCAATATCACCTACATCAAGCAATATATAAAACATTGTCTTTCCTCGGACGCATATGGTGAAATTGTTCAAACAGATGGTGATCGATGGTCATGAGTAACAGAGGATCTGGTACTGGCTCAATTGTAGCTGAAATGGAGTCCAGTTTAATAGTTCAAATAAGAACAAGAATTAAATTGGAAATTGCAGTCTGAAATATCCTGCATTTGATCATAAAGAGGTTATAGGAAGGAAAGAACACAGTGTATTTTAACAGGAGCCAGGCCTCTGATAGTTCTGTGCTGTATCAGTTCATAATCACAGTATGCAATATAAATCCATTTTAAAACACTAATATGTTTTTATTTATTTAATTTTTGAGGACAGACCAATTCATTACAGATGGTAATGGCATCAAAATTCTGCTTCTTGTGAACTGAACTTGCAAAACAGGCTTTCGTTATTCTTCGTTGGAGGTGGAGGGTGGTAATGTTTTGAGACAGTCCTCTGTCCACACTAGCTGGGTGTTCAAATGTTTGTTTTCAGTGGCAGGCAATTTTCTTGAGTGCAAATTATTCCGGGATGGGGCAAAACTGAAGTTGGTCATGAGTTCTTATCTGAAGAACCATATTGTATATTAACTGTATAGCTAGTAAAATTTGGCACTGTTCCATCATCAAAGTGGGTAGCCCATAAGGTATAAGGACTTATCTAGAGAACTTTAAAATATTGTGGAGCAGAGCAATTAGAACAAGTCACATAGCCTCTTTAAGCCTCAATTTTCCCCTTTGCTAATGGGTTTAATAGTACGTACAGGAAGACATTATGGTAAGTCATTGAGACAAGGCACGGAAGATTCATAGACTATGCCTGATCTAGAGAGAAAGCTGAGCAGTTGAGAGTACATACCACCTGAGTTCCAATCCTGCCTCCACTGCAGGCTTGCTATTGGACCTTAGACAAGTTACTTAACCTCTCTGTTCTTTAATTTCCTCAGTTACTAGGAATATAAAGTACTACATGATAACTATCATGAAAGTCATTAAGAGTAAATCCTGAGACTTCTCATCACAAGAATAAAATGTGTTTTCTTTTTTTTTTTTTGGTATCTGTATAAGATGATGGGTATTAACTAAATTTACTGTAGCAATCAATTTACAACATATGTAAGTAAATTATGCTGTACACCTTAACTTTACACTGTGTTGCATGTCAAATGTATCTCGATAAAACCAAGGGAAAACTTCCTTGCAACAAATTGGTTGATAATTTTTTTCAAATTTCAAATTGAATAGATATATGCATAATATTATTTTTATTGATACTAAGTATTAGTAGTAACTTGAACATTTCTAACTTCTGACTTATTTTCTCTTATTATCATTCATTTAGATTACTTGGATTTCAATAAAGCTGGGAAAATAATTTGTTGGGCTGAAATAAGAAATGCTATAAAAGAAAAAAAAAAGCCAGTATATTAGTTTTATTTGCTGCTGGTAACAACGGCAAAATACTGGCTCAAAATCAATAACTAGTTTAATATTTTATAGTCTGGAACCCACAATTCCAGCCAATACGGATTTTATGTGGCTAAAATCAAGATGGCAATGGTGCTGTGTTGCTTCTGGTGGCGCTAGAGGAAAACCTCTTCCCATGCCTTCTCAGCTGATAGAGGCTGCCCCCAGGCCTTGGATCCTGGGCCCAGCCATCAAGGTATCACTTGGCATCACTATGACATTGATGCTTCTTTCTCTCTAAGACTTAATAACCCTGTGGTTGCACTAGGCCCACCTGCTTAAACCAGGATAATCTCCCTATTTCAACATCGGTTGATTGACAGTATTAGTTCTATCTGCAACATAAATTCCCTTTTTGTCACGTAACCTACAATAATATTTTTGCAGTTTCTAAGGACTGGGACATAGACATCTTTGGGGAGGGAGAGTTATTCTGCTCATCACAGCCAACAACTGTAATCACCTTGTGAAATCTGGGTCTAACTAGTCACTACAGTATCAATTCTGTAACAAAAATGATAGGTTTCATTTGCTAAAAATGCTGAAAACGAACATAAACATGGTGGGCTTTCAGTTCATGAGTTGAAGCAGAAAAAGCAAAAAGAATGTAAAATATCATCAATTTTTAAAAAATATCATCAAATATCATCAAATGCTGGTCTAGAGAAATTTTTAGCACTGAAACAAGATTAAAAGGATTGATTTTCACAGAGCCTTTAAGGCAATGATGGAGTCTATTATATGTGAATATGTGATATAGACAAGGACCTCCTCATTCCTTCAAAGAAAAGGCAGCTCCGTATCAAGGTTTTGTCAACTTCTATGACAGCTGTCTTTGCAGATGGTATCAAAGACTTCTCCAAAGTTTGCTGACATAGTTGATCATAAAGAACAATCATGGAGAGACTCTCAATGTGTCATCAATTATTTGTTACACAGTCTCCTAGGCAGGCTAGAATAGACTACAATGATTTAAAGAACAGTTAAAAAGCAAAAGGTCTTTTTTTTTTTTTTTCTTTACAAAACAAAGTATTATTTAAGCAGAGTAAATTTGACAACTGTGGTAATCTTACTATTAGTACTTAAATATGTCTGGGTTTTGGTATGATATTCAGTTTTTTGCTATTTTGGCTTTCTGATTAGGAAGTTGGAAGGCAGAAACAGAATGTATCAACACGATTGAAAAATAAATTTTTATAGTGTAGGTCTTGGAAATAGTGTATATTTGGGCCTATTATGAATTGTTAGTCATTCTGTCTTCACAGAAGATCAAACTATAACGCTATGTTCACAAATTAAGGAAAAGTTGAACTATGTTCAAGTACAGTTCCATTTGCTTGCTAATGATGCCAGACTAACTTTAAAATGCAATAGGCTTTTCAAAGAGCATGATCAATACTTTTGAAACACTCAGCTCTCTTGGGTCCTTTAAAATCCACAGGCCATAATGTCATCAGTCAGCAGCATCAGCTTATTTTCAATATTCTTTCATTCAATCTCCTAGACTGTATTCTTGATTCCTTTAGCTTAAAGAAAATCAAAATCAAAAGGGAATCTTAGAAATTGGGAGCAACATTCTCTTAAATCAAGTTTTGTATTCCTTGGAGCATTTTGATTTTAACTCCCGAGAAGAGGGGCGCTGCCGATTTTGAAGTTGCTAACTTCTCACAAATCCTGAGCACAACTGCTGTTAAATTCTGCCTGTAAAATCAGGTTTCTCTGTAGTCAACAGGACCTTTCGTTGTCTGGGTAAACCTTTCTTATTGGCTTCTATTTTGTAGTTAACCTAGATTAAATGGTAACATATCCTACACACAAGTCGATTTCTGCTCCTGTAAGTTGAGTTTTAACTATTCCCTAATGAGTTTGTATCCATGATTGTAATTATATAATTAAATTATTAAGTGACTGCATAGAAAAGAAATCCTGCAGTTTAGAAATAAACAATATTGAATACTTTGAAAGTCTAGTAAAGTGTAATCATAAAATGCTTATGTTAAATTATGGATGTAGAGACAACTCTAAACAAAAGGGTAGAACCTACACTCAGATTGCTCTAAAGCAACCCATAAAAGACCCCAAAAGAACTTCACAGAAAAAGCAGACATATTTTTTTAAAAAAGGTAAGGGGTCTTGGTTTAATCAAAAGTTTGGCACATGCATGCTCATTTCTACATCTTTAACTGAAATAAAATATAAGTATGTTCTTTTAAGATTTTTAGAACCCTGTGCTCTAATCAAATTTTTCAATTAACTGATAAACACCTTAGTGTCTTCGTTTGTGAAACAGGGAGACTTTGCAGAAAGTTATTGACCCTTTACTTTGTAATTATCCCTGTAACCACACACAAAAAGTTACATATTTGACATTTGACCCAGGGTGAGGAACTATGGCCTTGAAGTTTACAACAGCTTGGCTACTTCATATTTGTACGACCCTGGACAAAGTTCTTAACCACTCGGATTCTTGTTCTTTATTTTTAAAAATAGAATTTATGATACCAATCTTGAAGAGAAGAGATCGGATAGGAAAATATATGTGAAAATGCCTAACACGTAATCAATGTTAATTTCTCTTTTTTTAAACTGGAAATATATGTAAGTTGTTTTAGAAGGCTTCTGTAGAACTGTGTAGATTGTCTTCAAAATCTATTTTCCCTTAAATTTTTGTTCACAAACTTAATATTTCAGGCAAAAATTCTAGTTAATTTGTGAATATTCAATAGGGATTTTTGGGCTCTACAATGTTCTGTGAGTCTTAAAAAAAAAATAAAGTACATTTCTGTCTTACTGAAAATCTGCTTTTCTTGCTTACACATGAAGGCAAGAACACTGTAGGAGGAGTGATGTCTTTTGTAACTGGGTATTTAATGCACTTCTCTTTTTGACTCTCCCAAACATTTTGGAATTGGATGAGGAAAGACTAAAAACTTTTATTTGGATTTAAATCAATTTGATTAGAAATAAATGAGCTTCAAAATAATAGTGTTGGCCATACTGCATTAAAACATCAACACAAAATATACAGACAACTCTATTTAATATCTAAATTTTTACTATGTTACAAAATCAATAACAGAGAAGCTCAAATTATGTAATTTCATCATCTAGGGCACTGATGACTAAAACTGGCTTTCTTGTTCCCAGGACACACACAAAGCTTATTCAGACGAAGGAAGAATAGGCTGCTCTGATTTTTATTTACCTGCAAAAATAAATTATTACTTCTGAAGTGACCGTTTGAACATCTAACACACACAAAGCATCATTCTGCTTATATGTTTAAAGAATATTTTATACAATTATTTTTATTAACTTTTTTCTCTTGAGAGAATTATTTATGTCTCCCTAAATACTTGGCAGTAACATATTAAAAATTCAAGACTTTTTAAATATAATTTAAATGCACCTCAATCCTTCTTAGGTTCATTTTTTCAATAATAAAGTATATAGTAGTTGGGTGTGATGGAAAATTGATGAACTGTTAAATGCATGATGAAGACGATCCAAAACTTTTCTTCTTATAGCTAGATTTCTAGATCCACAAGAGGTACGTTGCATTAGTGGGTGAAAGTGGTTAGGATAAAGTAAGACTGGAATAGCACTAATTGACTGAATAACTCTAAAATAAAATGGTGCTATCAGAGAGAAATGTGCCTATTCTGTAGTACCTCAATCAATAAAACGTAGCAGTGGATACTACTGTTACAATAACAAATGACTTAAGCCTATTTACCATTTCAGATTAAAGCATAAATTTTAACCTAAAGTGAGATCCAGAATATATCCTGTATCTTATACTGTACACGTCAAAGAAACACTGCATTAAAGTAAACATGATAAATTAAAATAAGAGAAATTGGTGTTTGTCAGATCTTTTTCTGTTTAGTCATTTATTATTTTTCTTCTAAAACCCATTAGTTAAAAAGCTTAGAAAAAATTAAAACTAAAATAGCCCTTTGGGGGAAGGGGCTCTTTTGGAAACAATGTTCAGTGTAAAAAAGATCCCATTTTATTTACATGAGAAATTTACATGGAAATATAAATTCTAAAAGGTTGAGATATTGCAAACTCAATAGATAAAATACAGAAAGATATGGAAAATAAACTGCTTAAACCTCACACCACTATTATTAGCTGTGTGCTAGAACTTTAAGAATTTAAGGCAGCTATAGAAAATGACATTGATGGGTACTTGCCCATCAACAGATTGGGGTGGGAGCATTTGGTATTTAGAGAGATTTTACTTTTTTTCCTGTGCATACCAGCATTATTGACTGGTCATCTGTAAACTGTCATATTTTGGTGCATCACTTGTTTTCTTCTACCACGCTCGAGTAAACAATATGATGGTCCACTGATCAGCCATCTCTTTTGGTTTTTTTTCAGGGTCGCAGTCCTGAGACTATTGTTTAAACAATCTCTCATAATGTAAATATGTTGATGTTAAGTATGATGCTATTTTTAGTAGATGAGAAAGACAAAGTAAACGAAGGCTGTCACTGTTTTTGAGAACTTCATCCACTTTTATAAAGCCTGAGAAGAGTTATCTGAAAATATTTAATTTTCTTGGACTGGAATCTAATACCTGTACCCATAAAAAAGCAAAATTTAATTTCTTATTTTGAAGAGATAAACATTAAAAGGGAAGAGCAGTCCCCACAGGGGTCTCTCCCTTCTTTTTCAGGCCATCATTTTCCAATCGCTAGAGCACAAACAAAAGATTTCAGAGTTTCAAGTGTAGAGGTAGAAAACCACCAATCTACCTCCTTCTTTCTATAGGAAATGATGAAAAAGAATTCTTTGCCATCTGCTTGTGGCTTCCACTTCACCATTCAGAAGCGGAGATGGAGAGCTGAAAGGTGTATGTGAGGGATGAACAAGCACCCAAAAGGCTGATGGGGGAGAGAACAGTAATGTCCCGCCTAGATGCTCCCATATTAGGGGAGAGAAGCACAAGGAGGCAGGAGTGCCTGGGAGAGGTGCTGGTGGGAAATTCATACAGGAGCTTCCTGGGATCTGGGGAGGTGCCAAAGCTGGAGAGCTGATGTGTAAATGAGAGAGAATCATACTAAGTATTGCTGTGTTAAACGGTTGGCTCTTAGTGTAAATGTTCTCTGAAGCCATGAGTGAAGAATCAAAGCTTTTTTCCCATTCCTACTAGAGGCTAAACTGCTTTTTAAAACCTTGCAGTGCATCAAGAATGAAATCAAATGGGTTGGTAAGACCAGTAGTTTATAATCATATGATAAAACAGGATCAGGAAAGATAAGGTATTTGTCTAAGGAGTTGATCTCATTGATCACTATGGCCAACTAGGACAATGTCATTCACCCAGTGCACATGTCCTTCCTGACTAATCACCCCCAAGCTCATCTCCTGGGAGGCGTGTACTCTGCGCCAGAGACGGATTCACCGAGATGTACAGAAGCAGCCTGCCTTCCCACCACCGAAAGCCCCTGCCTTCTCGTTTCTTCTCTCGTAATAAAAGAATGCAAGGCGGCACTTATAATAAGAAAACTTGACTAAAACAGTTGTAGCGAGAAAAGTTTGCTTAGAATTAGTGATAATATTATGTAGTTACATTTTAAAGAAATCTAGAGATTTCTCTTGGTTTATGACTGGGGAGCATATATAGAACTTAATAGCCGGTATTCGTAGTAGGCCAGGTGCTATTCTAACCCCATCACACACATGAGAACTTATTCAGCCCTCACTAAATGACACGGAGTCTGTGGGGATCCTTCTCTTTTTACATAAAAGTGTCTTTTGATGTTTGTTCCCTGCTTATCATAACTAAAAAATACTTTCTAGAATCCACATGTGTTGGAAGGGGACTCTGCCATTCAGACTTTATGGAATCATGACCACGTGGACCGTTGAGATGCTGGTGGTTTTTGGCACACTATGCTTGCATATGGTGAAACTATATTAATATTTATTCAGGTATTTGTTTTATTATATTTTCTGTTACCATATTTACTAAATAATGATACTGTCCTAGACTAGGTTCCAGGAGTTAGTTTCAGAGTTTTGTTTTATGTCTTATATCTGTGATCTTAAGAAGAAATATACAGCAGAATTACCTGTAGCACTTAAAAATATATATACGTTCCTTTCCCATTTCAATGCTATTTTGATTTCATAGACATCGGGAGTTTTTCATGCAACTGTGCTTTTTAGCAGGTGCATATATAAGAAACATATCAGAGAAGGAAAACTCTGACTCCAAAAAACCTCCGCTGCCTTGCGGCATACCTCTTCAGGGGAAAGGCTAAGGGAGTAAACCCCGACAGAAAATCCGGAGCCGGAGTCCCTAAGGCGGTTTGACGTTGTAGTCAACACCGGCAACTCCTGCGGCGCACCTGAACCCAAGCTGTATTGACTCCGTCTTTCCCTTGGATCCTTCAGCTGCGAAGAGAGGGGGGGTCTGCTGCATGGGCAACAGCAGACCCTCCATATCACCCTGCCCAGGCTCTGTAGCTTCAGCTTCACTGGAGAGGACACTCCAGCGTCATCGCAAGATGTCGATTCAACACGGGAGGAGACAGATACCGTGTCACTCCCGAGTCGGACTGCACAGCCATTCTCGGCGGTGCAGATAGACTCTTAAGAAGCTACACCATCGTCTCTCGAGACGGACGGCTGCCGACGACGATATAAGAAACATACTCTTAGTTGAGAAAACTGATTACGGAGATCATTAACCATGAAATCCAGTCTTCCCCTGTTGTTCCACTAATTAAATATCAAGAAACATTTTCTGATGCTCCAGGTACTGTCCTGGACTCTGGAAATATAGAGATAAATGCTTAGCCCCAGTTCCTTGAGAAAACAAAGCAATTACAATATCATGTGATAATTACTAGAATTGATGTAAGCCCGAGATACTGATTTTGGGGTGACATTGTGCAGGCTGGCCTGAATTGATTTAAAATCATTAGTGGAAGTTAGCCATTCAGGAACTGTGACTTATAAATCTGTCTGTCACCAGCACCTACATGATACCTGTCTCTTACAGACAGTCGTCGGCAGCCGTCCGTCTCGAGAGACGATGGTGTAGCTTCTCAAGAGTCTATCTGCACCGCCGAGAATGGCCGTGCAGTCCGACTCGGGAGTGACACGGTATCTCTCTCCTCCTGTGTGAATCGACATCTTGCAATGACGCTGGAGTGTCCTCTCCAGTGAAGCTGAAGCTACAGAGCCTGGGCAGGGTAATATGGAGGGTCTGCTGTTGCCCATGCAGCAGACCCCCCCTCTCTTCGCAGCTGAAGGGTCCAAGGGAAAGACGGAGTCAATACAGCTTGGCTTCAGGTGCGCCGCAGGAGTTGCCGGTGTTGACTACAACGTCAAACCGCCTTAGGGACTCCGGCTCCGGATTTTCTGTCGGGGTTTACTCCCTTAGCCTTTCCCCTGAAGAGGTATGCCGCAAGGCAGCGGAGGTTTTTTGGAGTCAGAGTTTTCCTTCTCTGATGTGCCCTGACTGGAAGATCGAACCAGCGACACTTAGCTCGCAGGCCGACGCTCAATCCACTGAGCCAAACCAGCCAGGGTCTTGACAGACAGTAGGCCCTCAATAAATGGTAAGCTGGTTGAAGTACATAAGAAACATAGCATTTGGGGCAACTGAGCATAATTATCTGTGTTTGTGTATGGATTCTAATTGATGACAGAGTTCAGAAATAGGTTTGAAAATATAACTTATCAAATTACTTTCTCTGCCCTACAAAGGTATTTACATTTAATTTTAAGACAATGAGATTTCAACCAGGTAAAATACATCTTATTTTTCATAAAATCTTGAACTTCTTATTTAAGTTTGATTCTGCTAACAGGCCTTGATGGTGCTTCTCCCAACTTCTTTCTTAAGCATTTACATAGATTTAAAAAATTAAAACTTCAACACTATTCAAATGCTAAGACAGAAAACCTCTTTGTCAGAACCTGCAAGAAATGTCACCTAGCTATATGACGCTGGGAGCTGGTTTGAGAGTAGTGACTGGTGGTCTACCCACAACTTTTGTTACAAAAATAAATAGCAGATTCAAGCCATCAAAATAGGGTAAAAGTGAGCTATATTCCTCTTATGTTATCTCCTTTCCTACTCTGAGATTCAGTGACTGTGCTAAGAACAACACAAGCATCCATGGGAACTCTCTCTATTCTCTGTCCATGTCAATGATGGAGATAAAAAATTATCTTAGTGCCCCCACTTTCCTCCTCTCTGCATTGCTCTACAACATATTGTTTCAGGGAAGGCAACGAGAGACTTTTCCTCCCTACTATCTATGGAATACTTTTTAAAAAGTCCATATACGCCAGACTACACAGACTGTCTCAGCATATTCAAATGACTATAAGTTGTACAGGGGACAGCAGACCACAGTGCGATACAACTAAACATTAGCACAATTTTAAGAAAACATAGCAACTAGAACAAAATATAGGTGCATATTTAATTGTTCTCCGGATGGGCAGTGACTTTCTAAGACTTTAATGCTAAAAGAAAAAGGAAACATGACATAGGTGAGCACATTAAAAACAAAACCTCTTGTTGGAAGTGTCTTTGTTCCCTATCAGTGTTTGCTTTCTGGCCCAGAGCACTGACCATTCTAATATTGATACTGAATGTGTCCCTGCCTGTATGTTCCACCCCTCTGTAAGCTTTATGAAGATCGCAAGTGTGCATCTTAGCTCTCTACATACTGCCTGGTACGCACTGGGTATCAATCAATATTACTTCAATGACTCTCTCTAAAATCTCAAAGATTAAATTTTTTTCAATAAATATTAAAAAAGAAAACAATTGCAAGTCAACAAAACAAAATTCCACCAGAAAAATACGTTTAAAATGTCTAGACTATTTATATGTCTGAATTGTTAATAAAATAGTTCTCAACATTTAGTCTCATTTCAAATGAAAGTTAAAACAAGACAATACAAATATTTCCTATTAAACTGGCAAATCGAGGTACATACTACTGCACAGAATGATGGTGTGAATGTAGATGTTCTATGATCATCCCAAAACAATTGCAAAAAAGCCAAATCAGGAGATACATTATTACAATTTCAAAACAAAACAGCCTACAAAACTCAATCAGGTTCTTTATACCCCTGTAGATTACTATAAACTCCAAACAAACATGTATAGAAAATAAAGGAGAAACACAAAAGTATATATTCATGAACAAAGTCAAATAAGATTACTGAAGATAATTAATCCAGCCATAGACCAAAAACATTACTTATGTCATTCTCTTTTCTTTACTATAGGAAACACTTTTATACTATATATTATAGACTTAATACTCTCCTTATTCTTGAATATGCTATCATGTATTATACTGACAGCTTTTACTACAGCCAAGGACACAACACAGGTAGCAGATGTATTATGCTAATAAATGGATTATGTATATTAATAGTGTTCATTTTTATTCCATAAGCACTTTTATTATAAAAACATATCTGTATATCTCTAATTTTTAAATTAAAAGATAGAAATAATATATATTTACTTTTGTATTATACATATCCACATTATTATAACTTATATTTTAATTATATGTATTTAAGCAGAGAACTCTTTCGATGATATTGGCAAATCCATTTTGCATTTTTTACTTTATTGGAAATTGCTCATTTAAGTAGGTTTTTGCTGCATATGTTCATAAGATTATTATCTTTTATTCTAAAATTGGTCAAAAGTTACATTAAAAATAAAAAAGATGTTTGACTTTTATAAGTACTTTTGACATATTTCAAGATAATCACATGATTATTATTTTTAAGATGTTTGCTTTCTTGGAGCAAATACCATCTGATCAGGATGTTTTTCTATTTCAATAAACTACTAACTTTGATTTGGTAATATTTTATGTACTGTTTTACATATATGTATAAGTGAGAGTTTGGTAGATACAGACTTGAAAGAACAGATACAGATAGACACTATGTACACACCTTCTCTTTTGGGTTTCTTTTGCTACCCTTAAAAGCCTCATATAATATTTTTGGAAACATTCAATTTCTTCCTATGTTCTGGCACTGTTTAAAAAACCAGAAATGGGGTTTAGGGAGTTACTGCTAATGGGTACAAGGTTTCTTTAATAATAAAAATGTTCTGAAATTATATTAAAAAGATATTTGCACAATTGTGAGAATATAAGAAACATGGAATTATAAATTGTAAATGTGAACTTTGTGGCATGTAAATTCCATCTCAATAGATGTTACAAAACAGGAGTATGTATCATTTTTTGTACATTCAACTGACTCATCCATATAAATGTCTTTTCCTATTGATTTTCCTATGAAATTTATTTGTTTAAAATTTTACCTAATATTTTATATATTTTATTTATTTCTAGTCTTTTATCTCCTTTTAATATTAATACTGTCTTCTTTCTTTCTTTGTTTATACTTTAAAATAATTTCTACAGTTTTCAAATAAACTTTCTCTCCAACACCATTTTATTTGAATATCTATTTCACTACATTTTTTTCTTATGATTTCTGAATTTTTATTTATGCTTGATATTTGGTTGATCTTTCTCTAGGTTCTTGTTTAAATCTGTATACATAGAAAAAATGAAAAGAAATTGGTTAAAAATAAATGTATGGTGTAGCTAGCTCATTGGTAATTTTAATGTTTACAATCAGATTTTTTAATATTTCTGATGTTTCCTAGAATCAGCATGCATCACTGTTATAATAAACAAAAACACTATTTTTTAAAACTATCACTTATATGAAAACAGGATGTTTTTAGATAAAAGAATTCACAGTGGGACATTTTGACTCAGAGGTGACTTTTAAAGCATTTGTGACAGGGATGTTTAGATGACTGTATGTCAAAATGCAAATCTGTTTTTTTTTCATTATCAAATATAATGCACAGAATGTGCCCTCTTACTTCTATGCCCCTGTTCAAACCCTGACGATGGGAAATGTTTATTTTTCTCATCTTCTCTACTCTATTGCTCAGATATGTGTGCATAAACACATATGTAACGTGTCTTTTATAATCAGAATAAGATCTACAAAAATATTTTTGAAATTTTGGTTAGACCTGCACTTGCCCCCGAGAAGGACTCAGTCATGCTGTCAGGTGGCATCCTTATAAAAGCGGGACGTCATTAAACACAAGGCATGGAGGTCCTGGGCGTGAGGAACTCCTGGGCAGTCTGGAGAGGTGAGCAAAACTCACGCTGCAGCCCAAATAGATTTTTCCCCATTTTTATAAAATTGAAGAAATCAATGAATTTGAAAAACAGACCATTCAAGATCCTGGGAAGCTGTCAGATAATACGGCATGATTATTCTTAGGAAGCTGAATGGATTTTCTGGTTTAAATGTGTGAAATATCTGCCAGATGGCTCCTCATCTGTTCCTTCAGCCTCGATCCATTTCCAAATCTACGTTTTATGGCCCTGTGTGGTCCCACATTCACACCTTGGGTATGGCCCAAGGTTGAAAATATTTGGGGATATTCCAATACAATTCTATTAAAGGCTAAAACACTTTATATACCTGTGTTAAATTTTTTTTATATATCTGTGTCTTAATGTCTTCATATCACAAGGGCTGCTTCCAAGTAGTTAACCTCAAACCAGAAAGGTTCCAATATTACAATAACAATATTCAAATAAGACTTTAGAATACTGATGCAGTCAGCCAGGTGAGGAGTAATGAGACTGAACTAACGCAGCAGTGGCTCAGGAGACATAAAAGGAGTTAGTTTTGAGGAAAAGGAAAAAATGGACAGGATTGGTAATGGGCTAGAGTTCACAGTGGACATAACGGGACAGAGATTATAGCTTCTGATGTCTAATAGGGTTCTGTCTTGGCACACAAGCTCTCTGAAAACTGTATTTATTTATATTGAAAATATAAGCACAGAAACAAATAGTAGACATAAAGTGATAAGAGCAGTTATGCAGTTTTTGAGTTATATTGCTCCTGGGGCTTATGCGTTAAGGTGAATAGTAGGCATGTAGATACCTAGTCTGGAAATCAGGGGAGTATCAGGCACTGAAACATCAATGCGGTCTCATTAAAACACAGTCATAAATGAAGTCTTTGGGGTAGATGAGTTCAGCCATGGAGAATGAATAAAATAAAAAGTGCAACCAAGAATCTTGAGAAATAAAAGATTGTAGGGGTTTCAAAGTAGAAAGAACACATAAATTGTCATGGAAACCAAGGACTTATCAATGAAGATATCTTCAACAGTGTTTAATATATTAAATAGTTTAAGTTATTTAAAAACTTTTAAAAAGAATTTTTGGATTCCTAGAAGACACAGTAAAATATCAAAAAAAAAAAAAAGTCTATTTCTATTTCTGTGTGAGTCCAGAATGCAGAGCTCACTGGGTTGAGGAATTGTACATAAATGAAAGAAAAGCTTTTCAAAGCGTTTGGCTCTAAACCTAAAAGCCTTTAACAATTCATAACTTCTGAGATGAATAATATTTGGATGTCATTGATAAATTTGAGCCTTACCATAAGTCTACTCTTTAAACCGTGTTTTCCCACTTACCATTCACTTACAAAAGTAACCTAGATTTTCTTTATCTTTTTCTCTTAAATACAAATCCTACTCACCTTCAATTTTATTAAGTGAGAAAGCATAAGGTCCTAGTGAATCCCAGAGAACTATTCTCTGTCTTCATTTTATTTTTTCCTACCAATGTTCCTTTTGTGACATCTTTCCAAGACTGCATATATGCTCTTAACAGCAGGGACTCTATTTTATTTCTCTTGGTATAATGGCACTGAGCTAAGTGCCTCCATTTTAATATGGGTGTGTTGGTGTGAACATTTTTGATGGGTCTTATTCTCTCCCTTCATACTTTAAGCTTACTTTAATTCAGTATTTTCCAGAGGGTTTTCTGGAATACTAGTTGCATCAGCTTCTCAAAGTTAAAAACAGATTCTAATTAAAGTAGCTTGGAAATATTGTATATAATATTATTTCACTTTGTGGACATTTTAAAGTACATTAGCAGAGAAAGATCTCTAAGAATTCCTGTATGATTTAATTATTTCAAATAATGCATACTAGTGAATTATTGTACTAGTTAGAAAATAATATCTCCTTGAACACCTAAAATTATTTTTAGTTTGTTCTTCAGGGAGAGTCTTGAGACATTTACTTGGCTTTATCGTCTCTCACCAACTGGTCTACATTTTGATTAAGCTTGTATTTCCATAGAGAGTTTCACAGCTACCATTTTTTTTTTTTCTGTTTGTTCTCCTCACATTTTCCTTGCACAGGCTATCTATATTCTTACACCTCCTGCCTCCTACTGTTTCTCAATTCCAAATGAGTTTACCGTCCATGCTGCATTTCAAAGTCCCTTATGTTTCACCCCAGTACGGAAATGTTCATGCTCTGCCATGCCTGATCTAAATCAAAATCAAAACACTTTGCTTACTTAATGTCTTTACTGCCAGTCTTTGTCTTAGTCCTGTAGCTCTTTGCATTGAAGCTGTAATCCAATGTGTTAATAAGACATAGCAGTTTTCTGTTCTTGCAAAAGTGAATGAGTTTGGAGAATTTTCTTGGTTGGTAAGCTCCTCAAGATTTCCCTTTATTTATGATTTTTTTTTTTCTGGGAAGTTTCTGTGTAATCTGACCAATTTTGACTTTTAAGAATTTAGGAAAATTTCTGAGACCTCAAGTTTTCATTTAGTTATTTGGGGGGTGGCTCTATTTATTTTATCAGTGTTGTGGGGTAATTATTATAGTTTGAATGAGGGATAGGCACATAAACCTTATTCTATTGTATATAGGGCCATAAGTACCGTGCACTGCCATTCTTTAATCTTTTGATTCAGATTGCAAAGAAATCCCTTTTGCTTAAGAATGCAAAGAATCCTAAGAATCAGTGTTACAATTTTTTAAAAATTTAGTAAATGCCTGGTATCGTAAAGATGAAAATAACTAATACCAATAACACAGAGTTTTTAAAAAAGAAATGTCAGTATCACTTTCTGGACACAATGTGCTCAAATTAAAGTTAAAATTCTGTTTGATTGTAGATATGAGGGAAATCTGACTAACATCGGCAAGGACATTAATCACTTGCCTTCATTTAGGTAAGTTGTAACAAACACACAAACGGAAGTGAGGATGGGCATGTGTCTCTTTCTTCTCTTGCTGACTCACATAATACCAGGATAATGATTATGCTGCTTCTGCAGCTACTGCCACTGCTAATGATATATACTTATTGATATGTCCTTTATAAGTACCAGAAAGCAAGTCGTTTTAACATAAAATGAAATGCACAGATCTTAAGTGTACACTTACTGAGTTTTGACAAATGCATATGCTATGTAACCTAAAGCCCACTTTTTTTAAAATAAAAACAATTTTGCATTACCAACGAAGAATTATGAATAGAATATAAATGTTTTTCACAGTGAGTTTTTATGCCCTTTATCCTGGAAGCAGGTTTCAATGTTAAATTGCTGTATTGATTATGGAAAAGAATAGATACTCAAAGTTTGGCTGTCTCAGGCTACCCTATCAGACCATGATTAATTTATACAATCTGAGGCTGGCTAGTTTAGAACATGTAAGACCAGAATTCCTTTAAAATTCTAGTATTTTATTTCTGGCATTTCATGCTGAGCTTCTCTAGTGGTATCACTGAGTCACTGAAGATTTCCTTCCTTCTGCATTTCTCCATTGACTAAGATGGCTGAGGATAAACAGGTAAAAATACCCCAAGTGTCAGCATTGACCTCAGGACTTACTATAAGGTCACTTTTCAAATAGCAGAAAATTTAGGGCAATGTCATTTAAACCTAAAGACCTTCCTTAAATTCCCCTCTAAAGCACTTAGAGCAAACACACTGGACTGATTTCCTTTTATGATTATTAGTATTTTAGGTCACATTTCTTACTTCTTTCTTTCTTAGAAAAGCACAGTCAGCCCTGACTGGTGTGGCTTAGTGGCCTGGACATTGTCCTGCAAACCGAAATGTCACTACTGTTTCGATTCCCAGTCAGGGCACATACCTGGGTTGCCAGCGAGGCCCCCAGCTGGGGGCATGAGAGAGGCAACCGACTGATGTGTCTCTTACTCATCAATGTTTCTCTTCTCTTTCTCCCTCCCTTTCCCCTGCCTAAAAATAAATAAATATAATTTTAAAAAGCATAGTTATTTCACTTATTCTAATATCTTCCCTTCAATCTAAATGTTCTCATATTTTCTCATTAAAAACACCAATATCAATCTATTTCTCCCTAAATATATATACACCTACAACTACCATTCTAGGTTATCCTTTAAAGTAAGAGTTTTCTAGGTTCTCATTAAAAAATACATTTTTTATGTTTTCTTTCTCCACTCACACAAATAAGGAAGCCTTGAAATACTTCTAAAACAAACTGAAAAACAAAACAAACAACAACAAAAATGTGACCAACAAGTAAATGAAATTCTTGTTTCAAGTTAGTGATTTCAGCTCAGACAATTAATGTAACCTTTCTCTCAAATGTTCATTAAGTGACAAAAAATTAAGAAGTAAACTCTCCCTCGGTACTAGTAAAACATAAAAATCTGTGAGGCGCTGATTCAATAGGACCAAATAGAGAGGAAGACAAATAGCTCGTGCATTATTCAACATGGGGGTGGGGGTTGAGGGGGGTCCACTTGGGATGTAAGATGGATAAAAGCTGAGGGGAAAAAAAAAGATAAAATCAGAAATGATGAAGCCCGAATCTTACTATTTAAGAAACTATTACATAGAAATTTCACACTGTTACATTCTGGCAAAAAGTATATACATTTAATTGTTCCTTAAGTGATGATAAACTCTTGATGAGATAATCCCAGAACTGGGTCATTCTAGTTATAGAAGTGTTAAGAAAACACTGTTTTATGAAATGCCAATGTGTTTTCAAAAAGTCCCCGTGGCTCTGGAATGAGACTGTAGAGATTGGATTTGTTCTTGGGTTTTAAATTCCTTTCAAACACTTGCTTACCTTTTAATTCTACAGTAGGGCAGGCAGTTATGACAATATTAAGGAAGTATATCAGGGGAGCCAACATGGAAAACTGAGGGAAACCAAGGGCAGCTTTCTCCCAATCCAGATTGGGTGTAATTGATGGATGACATTCATCAGTATGGCCAAGAAATTGACACAATATCACCACTTCCTCAATACATGTTCACTGCATTAAGGGAACTCCTGCTTTGGCATTTTAAATTTAAATTTTGGGAGTCTGGATTTAAGTAAAAAGCAAAACAATACAATAGATCCCAGCAACATAACAATAGCATGTACATTATACAGGGACTGGTAAATCTTGTGCTTTAAATATACACACGAGCTACACTTTTATGCTTCAAAAGCTCAGTTGTAATCTGGTTGAAAAATAACACTTGAAGTGGTAAGTCAATTAAGAAATATGGAAGCAATCTTAGGGAGCATGAGGTTTGAAAAAAAGTGAGTCTAGATGATAAATTTTAGTCTTACTTTAGTTAAAAAAATAAAAAGGCAAACCATTACTTAAATACTAAGGTTTCATATGACTTTTTTATCTTTTTCTTAATGAGAGAGTAACAGAAATTTCCTTTAATCATTAACATGGGGCAATGAGCATTAACCTGCCCTGTCCCAGCAAACTAGGATGTATAGTTTACCTAATAGGAAACACAATGAAACCAAAAATGTAGCATTCTTTTTCCTCTATGGAATTAATAAGAATAAACTAATGAAAGAAGTGCTGAATCTGGGCAAAAAAAAAAAAAGTCATTATTTTACATACTCCAAATATATTTGTAACCTATGCCTTAAACTATTTCAAAGCTATAATGTAACTTATGAAAAGCTACTAAAGTACTTTTATCTTAAACCCATAATTTAATAGTCCCGATAGTTACCAAGGAAAGGAGCTTAGGAATTATTATTCCCCTGCTACACACGAAGAACCCAAGGAGAACAAAAAAAGGAAGTTCCAACGCTTGTGCCGATATTGATAACTGGGCAAGGCAGGGGTACAGCGCTCTACACTTTGGGATGAGCTGCTCACCTGGTGTGTCGGTGATGAGACAAGGAGGAGGATAGTATACTCAGGCTGGCATGAGTCTGACATTCATTACCAAGGATGTAGCTGTTTATGGTACCTGTGGCAGGGCTGCAATGTACATGTGGGAGACTCGTTGTAAACTTCTATTAGGCAATCAGAGAGATGATGATAAACATCACCTGAAAGAACCTAGTGACATAAACATATTTTACGTGATGACTGGAATGCAAGAATTCAGATAAGTGTGGGGATTTGTTTAGCCCTGGCAGCAGAATTTATACTCTGTGAGTTGATCGAATCACATAAAAATCAAGACTCCTTAAAAGAAGCCTGTTGTCTGCTTTCACTGGTCACTTGTGCCCTATGGTGCAGTTAGAACCATCTTTGACATGGATCATGTTTATTTAAACCACAGATAAAAAAGGTTATTATCCAGGAACATTTCAACTGCAATTTCAATCATTTTCTAGCATGATACATTTTTCTTCACAAATGCTTATGCCAACTATACTACCATAAATCAGCATTTGAAAAATGCTTTAGTATTTTAATGTTGAAATATGCATTCTGTGATTTGAATTGAGAAGATTGTTCACAAGTTGCTAAACACAATGTAAAGAATACTTTTTCTTCATACTGCTTTGGAGATAGAATTTTTATGTGGTAGTTGTTCTTGGAACACCCCTTAATTATAAGTCAAAAACAGGGAGGCCTAATCCTTTCAGAGCTAACAACTCTCAAATACCTTCATATATATTTTCTCTGATAGATATGCAAAAGTAGAAGCTTTAGAAATGCCAAGAGATATCAACTGATAATGAATTACATGCACACACACACCATGCAAAAAAGTCTATGTAGCAAAGGCAAAAATATTAAAATTTTATACATTTGATTACATATATTTTTCTATGATTAATTTCTTTAATTAACTTTATACAAAGAGACTCTGTGTAGATGCCTAACTTTCAAAACCATATTATTGTTTACACAATATTTGTAGATAAGCCATATTTTAATAATCTTCCTACCTAAACACATTTGCTTCAAAATAATTTAATTGTTAATAACAATAGCAACTTTGCTCATAAACTTTCTTTTAATCTCTGGTTCTTCCCTCAATTTGGGCAGTTTGTCAGGACATCAAGAATGTAATGACAAGATCAAATGGTATGTTCTTTCTCAATGCGAACTACTAGATTGCTTTCCAATCCAGCAGGTGTGTGAGATCTTTCAGAATATCATGCCTTCTGCAGCAAAAAGTATGCTAATAGGGTTAAAAATTATGTTGTTCATATTCGTGTTCCTTTGATTAGCAGTGGAGTTAACATAGTTTTTTTTCTGTTATGTACAGTTCATGAATTGTTTTACATCTTGAAATGTACAATCCATTTTGAAATTTAATTATGCACTGGCTCTTGTTACTATTTAATTCATATTTTGCTTCTTCTACTACTTCTAAACCCTTTGGTTTCCATCATACTCATTTATTTTCCCTATATTAAGTGCTCTCTAAAACCTAATTGAATTCAATGTTTTGTGGTAGAAAGGGTCTTGAGAATTTTCTATCCATACTAAAAGCTTCCCATTTTCTACCCATTGAATTTGATGACCATTCCATATCCCAGTGAGAAATGCTATGGAAACACATGTAGATGTTACATGTGAAAAATACAGCCTTGGTAGTTATTGTTATGAGGCTGAACATGTCAACAAAATGGTCACATGCTGTCACTCTCCCTCACCCAACTTTTTTGTTGGTGTTCTTAATATGCACAGTGGTGTATTTTTCCATGGTAAATGAGCCTAAGTCCTACGTGACATAGGACAAAAACTACATTTAAAGGAGCTTAACTTGTCAGTACCTAAGGAGGGCTGGATGAAAAGGGTTTGTTACAAGGAATCTATTTAGGTTTTTCAACTGCAAATATAATTTGTGTATAAAGGTTTTCCTGATAAAGATGAACAACTTCAATATTCTGTAAATATCATTAAAAAAATATGGTATCTATGACAAAATAAATAAATAAATAATAAGGGTGGGGGTGGATAAAAGAACATATCCTAGTTTCCCATTAATTCGACTTTGCCCTGTCTGGTCTTTATTCTCATAAGGCAATGAACTGGAACAGTAGAATATATTTCTTCTTTTGATGGAATTCTACTGATGAGATCTTTTGAAGTAAACATCTATTCCCTAGTTAATGTCTAAGGACTAATGTTTCTACTAAGTATATATAGTCGTCGGCAGCCGTCCGTCTCGAGAGACGATGGTGTAGCTTCTTAAGAGTCTATCTGCACCGCCGAGAATGGCTGTGCAGTCCGACTCGGGAGTGACATGGTATCTGTCTCCTCCCATGTTGAATCGACATCTTGCGATGACGCTGGAGTGTCCTCTCCAGTGGAGCTGAAGCTACAGAGCCTGGGCAGGGTGATATGGAGGGTCTGCTGTTGCCCATGCAGCAGAACCCCCTTCTCTTCGCAGCTGAAGGGTCCAAGGGAAAGACGGAGTCAATACAGCTTGGCTTCAGGTGCGCCGCAGGAGTTGCCGGTGTTGACTACAATGTCAAACCGCCTTAGGGACTCCGGCTCCGGATTTTCTGTCGGGGTTTACTCCCTTAGCCTTTCCCCTGAAGAGGTATGCCGCAAGGCAGCGGAGGTTTTTTGAAGTCAGAGTTTTCCTTCTCTGATGTGCCCTGACTGGAAGATCGAACCAGCGACACTTAGCTCTCAGGCCGACACTCAATCCACTGAGCCAAACCAGCCAGGGTGTATATATATATATATAAATGAAACTTGCAATTGAAAGGATAGCTACTTAAGGTCACTATTCAGAAGATCACTCTTCTTACATGTGTAAATATGTATATAATACTACTCAAAGCCATTAATGATGACCATTTCCAGAACAAAATGCTACCTTCTTTCTTTCAATGTTGAGACTTACCAGTACAAGTAAATTAATACTTGTAATAAATAACTCAATTAGTGTAAATAAATATGCTCTAATGAAAGAGTGAGAAGAGATAAGAGAAAAAAGGATTGAAGGGACATATGGCAAAATATGAAGATAAACTTCCTGGATGAGCTTAAAATACTTATGGTATTAGCATATAGTAAAATAAAGGTGACTTTAATTGTAAATGTGTATATATATTTTCAGCATATACATTTTATAAGAAAGTTATCTTTAATGCCAAATTATATTAAAATCCTCCTTTCCACTGGATTCTGTAATAAAATTTAAAATAAATTCCTAGGATATAATAAATGTCAACAAAGAATGGACACTAAATTTTACTTATAATAAAGAAACTATCTTTTCTGATAATGTAATTATTATTCTCAAATTTGTCATAAAATGTGAATGTCACATAGAAAGGGTGATGTTAGTACCTGTCAAAATAACTTAGTTCTAAAAAGTAAAATGTCAACTTAACTAAATTGGCACTTAGCATCCACCTAAGCCCCTAAAGTATTTTGATAATTTGTAACCGTCTGTTATATGTTTATTAGGATGTAAAGGAAAGTGAAACTATTAAATAACCACTCTGAAAAATGTAATAATTAGTCACTGAGGAGAACTGAAACCCCCAACAAAAATAGCTGTGAGTCCTCATATAGTTAGCAATTTCCATAATTTTACAAATCTCTGGATAACCCAGATTCAGAGGAGATAGAATGAAGAGGGGAAAGATGAGACCCCTGATTTTTTTTTTTTTTTTTTTTTTTAGGTTCCTGAATAGGCAATGAAAGGAACTGGATGGAGCAAGCTTTTAACAATCCTGTTTCATGTCCCACATGCAGAGAGTTTTTGTTCCTCCGGGAGTTAGTGACCTAGATTTGGGTATTGTACTTTTTGAGTCTTCTGTGTTTCATTAATTATAAGCCACTTCTTTTGTATCATTTTCCTTCTTCTTGAATACCCAGATCTGTCACAGCAAATATTTTTTACTTATTGCCATTTCCTACCCCTACAAAATAAGTTGAATGAGAGCAGAGACTTTGTTTTCTTTGTCAGATTATCACCCATGCCTGGGGTTCACATTGGTATGCGATACATATTGACTGAATAAACCAATGAATAAATGCATACATGAATGCACCAATTATCTGTGTGGATGTCTTATGGAGGCCAACGAGCTAAACACAGCTTTGGGGACAGAAGTGTCCTCTGAAAGACACTGCCATTTGAAGTGCCATTTTGCGTATGGTATCAATTCTGAGGCATCAAATGAAGACTCAGGGAACTGGGTGATGGAGACATTCTCTTCTCCTTGGAAGTCAGGGATTCGTTCGTATTTTGAGACTGGATATATGGACACCAGAGATGAGCTATCTGCCTTTAATTAAAGGCAGCCCCAGAATGAAAGAAAGAAACAGCCACATAAAAATCTCGAAAATGGATCTGGGATGATACAAGTGTTGACAGGTATAATGTATTGTCACTATACTATCCAATGTCCCAAATTTCACTACCTTCAAATATTAAAAAAAAAAAAAAAAAAAAAAAGTCAGACTGATCCCATTGGGGTTGTGGAAATGATAAACACGTTCCTGCCTACCATGAGGGCAACACATCCAGGAGTAAGCTGCATCCTCCCCACCGTGAGGACAGAGTGATGGCATGCGACCTAGCCCCCAGGAGTGAGATGAGTCCTGGCAGAAGTGTGACCTTTGTTGATGACATAATCACAGCAGCAGAGGAGATCAACGGATGGTTCTTAGATTCAAGTAAAACAGAGTGCATGCCGGGGGAATTAATTTCTAAAAAGATCTGATGCGAAAGATTATAGTATCTTATCTGTGCACACATAATAAAAAAAATTAAATACTTAGATATTTTCATTTTTTGTCAGCCAGTGTAAACGGTATATCCTAAAACTAGTGAGTAATCCAATACCCAAGCATGTATTATTCAGCTTCAAGTGTCTAACACCTCTGTTTCGCCAATATTATCATCCTAAATTAATCTTTTATCAAATAGATATTATTCTTTGAAGTTAAGAACAAGCAAGACTATGGATTATTTATATGAAGTTATCATTTGTCAGAGTACAAACGCAATACAAGCTTTGACTTTAGAAAAATCTGCCAAGTTTCAACATCTAGGACATGGTACAACCAGAATGAAGAATTTTCTGCAGTCATATGGAAGCCTTGACTTTAGTAACTTTCTGTAAGAATATGCTCAGTATCCAGGTCCTCATAATCTCCGCTAAGTAGTTTGAACTTTTGCTATAAGAAAAGCTAACAAAGGATTTAAGTAAGAAGTGACAGGATCGCATGCACTTTCAAAAAATCACCTGGTAATCAGTGTGGAGGACCCTCAAAGACATGCAGAGGGAGATTTTCAGTGAGGTGGGTGGTTCATCAATCTTGATTAGAAAGAGTACGCATCTGACCTAAGAGAGTAATAGAAGGGACACAGAGAAGTGTGTGGACATGTGAGAGCTTAAGAAAGAATTCTGGATAGCATTTATTCACACATGGGAGGATGCAAAACTTGTGTCTGCATTAAAAAGAGAAAGAAATAAACATGACCCCCATGTTTAATTTAAGCTGTAAATCATTGACAGCAGAGATAATGCCTTGGGTCTGCCAGACCCTTTTCCTCCTGGGTATGTTGCTAGCCTCCTTGTCCCAGGTTTTCACACAGTTGCCGAAGGCCAAAGGAGTGAACTTGGCCCAATATAATTGGACTGAAGTATATATTTTATTTTCTTAGGAGCACCTGGCTATATCCAGAAAATACAGTAGAGAACTCTGAGGCCTTGGAAGACAGATTCCAGAGTCACTAAGATGGGTCCCTAAATAATGCCAAGAGCTGAGCCTGCCTCTCCATTTTGCCCCTATATACATGACCTAAATTGGTCTCCAGGATGAGAAAGAAACAGTACTCTTCACGCTGAAGCCTCTAAAATTTTACTGCATGTTGTATTATAATTCACCTTCTTCAAAGTAGGGAAGTGTTCTACTAGTTTCCTAGTGACTAGAGATTGGATATAAACTCTAGCATCATCCTGTATATTATTTGTAATGTATTATAGAGTTTTAATGCTTAATATGACTATCTAGTTCTTATTTCATAGCATGGACTTGCTTTTTTGTTTTTAGGGTGTTTTTTTCCTTCATAAAATTCCAACTTTATAAAAAGCTTTTCTTATACCATTTATGGGCAATTTTTGAATTAGGTAAATACAACTAATGACAGTGATCAGAATTCTGGAGTCTGGAGTGGGCAGAGCAGCTAAACAGCAAGTTACTTGTCTGCTAGTTCTATTCCTGTACTATATTAAGTCACCTAGAGACAGTTACTATTCTTTTTGATGTATTTTTATAACAAATTTTATATTTGTTGATTTTATTATAATTCCTCTATTATTTGTAAGCCCAACATTTATAAAATCATATTTTTATTATATGACCTTTCTTAAATAATACCCATAGTATCTATTTTTCTATGTTGATGGTTCAGTTTATTTATTTGCTGAGGACAATTTAAATTTTTCAATTAATCTTAACTTGAAGTCTGCTGTTTTATTTCTATAAATCCAGTTTCTTTCTGATCCACCCTACTTGCCATACTGAATCCAAATAAATTACTGAGTTATGATTGTGGGAGAAAGGGTGGGAGGTGGGGGGGCAATGGAGGGGGGAGTGGGACACCTGTAATAGAAAAACAATAAGCAAGGAACTAGTATAAATGACCCATGGACATGTACAACGGGGTGGGGAATGACTATGGGAGAAGGGGTGGGGGTGGGTGGGGAGAGCAATGCTGGGGGGGATGGGACAACTGTAATAGAAAAACAATAAATCAATTTTTTTAAATTATTTTTAAAAAGACCCCTGGGACTGGGAATTTTAAACTACTGGATATAAAGGCAAAATTTCAACTCTTTATTAAAATATCTCAATCTGCATCATATAGTTTTTCAACTAAAAATCCAATGTTGCAATTTTTAACAAAACTCTTGTTCTTTGATTCAGTATTCCAAAAGCAAGTTTCATTCCGGCTTCAGTTTCCTCTTTTAAAAGAAGAGCATGCAAATATAATTGGCTGAGAATAACTTGCATCATTTTTCCACGTGAAAAGGATTAACAGCGGGACAGTATTTATTTAGTACATCCTACTTCAACTGCTTGAGCTTTCGTGTCACCACGGCCTGTGCGTGACAAACACATTCTTCAAGTGCAAAGAGATCCACCAGGTGTCATGGAGGCACCCCCGCTCCCACCATTGGCACCAGCTTGACCTCGTCATCACCAGAAGAACGGATATTGGCAGCACCCTCCTCACCCGCAGCTACCACAGTGCAGACTGCGACACGGACCATGCCCTCGTGGTAAGCAAGGTGCGCATAACGCCGAAGAGGTTGCACCACTCCAAGATGAAGGGTCGCCCACGCATCAACACCAGTTGTGCCAGCAACCCAGTTAAGACCCAGCAATTCATCAACAGGATGGAAGATTCACTCGGCGAGGGAGTGGCGGCAGATGACATTATCGAATCCAATTGGCCACGTCTCCGCGACGCCATATACAACTCCGCCATTATTGCTTACGGGAAGAAAGAGCGGAAGAACGCTGACTGGTACGAGGCTCACTGGGAAGAAATGGAACCCGTGATCGAGGCTAAGAGGAAGGCCCTACTGGCTTACAAGGTCACGCCCACTCCCAGTACACTTCAAGCTCTACGGGCTGCCAGGAACAAAGTCCAGAAGACCGCCCGCCACTGTGCCAACACCTATTGGCTAAACCTGTGCAGAAGCATTCAGGAAGCCGCCGATATAGGCAACGCACGAGGAATGTATGAGGGTATCAAGAAGGCAACAGGCCCAATCCCCTCCAAGATCGCCCCCCTTAAGTCCAAGACAGGTGAGGTCATCACTGACCAGGAACAGCAAATGCGGCGGTGGACCGAGCACTACCTCGAGCTGTACGCAACGAAGAACACCGTAACAGACACTGCTCTTAACGCCATCCCAGACCTACCAGTCATGGAGGAGCTAGACACCCCACCTACTGCGGCAGAGCTCGGCAAAGCCATCGACCACCTCGCTTGCGGGAAAGCACCAGGAAGCGACGGAATCCCTCCAGAAATCCTAAAGAGCGGGAAACCAGTCCTGCTACAGCCGCTCCACCATCTACTCTGTCGCTGCTGGAAGGAGGGTTACATCCCCCAGGATATGAGAGACGCCAACATTATCACCATGTACAAGAACAAAGGAGACCGCAGCGACTGCAACAACTACCGGGGCATCTCTCTCCTCAGCGTCGTCGGCAAAGTATTCGGCCGGGTCGCTCTTGCCCGCCTGCAGACCCTTGCTTCCCGCGTCTACCCAGAGTCCCAGTGTGGCTTCAGAGCTGGCCGCTCAACAGTGGACATGATCTTCTCCCTACGCCAGCTGCAGGAGAAGTGTCACGAGCAGCATAAACCACTCTACCTCGCCTTTATCGACCTCACGAAGGCGTTTGATCTGGTCAGTCGAAGCGGACTCTTCAGCTTGCTACGGAAGATTGGCTGTCCACCACATCTGCTTGCTGTGGTCATGTCCTTTCACGACAACATGCACAGCACGGTGTCCTACAACGGCGCAACCTCTGAGGCCTTCCCAGTCAGCAGCGGAGTAAAGCAGGGCTGCGTCCTCGCGCCTACGCTGTTCGGAATCTTCTTCTCCATGCTCCTCCAATACGCCTTTAAGGACTGCAGCAAGGGTGTCTTCATTCACACCAGATCTGATGGCAAGCTCTACAACCTGGCCCGTCTACGAGCCAAGACCAAAGTCAAAGAGGTGCTCATCCGTGAGATGCTCTTCGCCGACGACGCAGCCTTGACATCACACTCCGAAGAGGGACTCCAGCAGCTAGTCACTTGCCTTTCCCACGCATGCAAGGAGTTCGGACTAGCCATCAGCCTGACGAAGACGAATGTTATGGCTCAAGGCACGGGGACTCCCCCATGCATCACCATCGACGGGTACACCCTGGAGGTTGTCAACGACTTCACTTACCTCGGGTCCACCATCTCGAGCTCTCTGTCAGTCGACTTGGAGGTCAACCGGAGAATCGCCAGGGCAGCCACAGTTATGGCCAGACTGAACCGGCGAGCGTGGAACAATTCCAGCCTCACTGAGAAAACCAGACTGCGCATCTACCAAGCCTGTGTACTCAGCACTCTCCTCTATGGCAGCGAGACGTGGACCACCTACGCAAGGCACGAAAGGAAACTCAACAGCTTCCACATGAGGTGCCTGCGACGTGTCCTGCATGTCGCCTGGCAGGATAAGGTCCCCAACACCGAGGTGCTGAAGCGAGCCAACATGAGCAGTTTGCATGCAGTTCTTAGTGAGAGACGCCTCAGGTGGCTCGGCCATGTCAAAAGAATGGATGCAGGCCGTATCCCCAAAGACCTCCTCTACGGCGAGCTAGCAGAAGGCCAGAGGATGACAGGGCGCCCAAAACTGCGGTTCAAAGACATCTGCAAAAAGGACATGACACAATGCTCCATCAATCTCAACACATGGGAAGTTCAAGCAGACGACCGCCTAGCCTGGAGGCTCGCGGTCAGGCAAGGTACGTCACGCGCGGAGGCTGCGCGCAACGAGGAGGCGGTCCAGAAAAGATCGAGGCGGAAGCAGCGTCAGCAGCAGCAACAACGGCCATCTGCCTTCACCTGTACCAAGTGCGGCAGGGATTGTCACTCCCGAGTCGGACTGCACAGCCATTCTCGGCGGTGCAGATAGACTCTCAGGAAGCTACGCCATCGTCTCTCGAGACGGACGGCTGCCGACGACGACGACTTCAACTAAAAGTGTCTTCCTTAGGTTTTCTATGTTTCCAGTTCACAAAAGGAACACGTTTTGAGCTTTATAATCATTCACAAGTACATATTTCTTTCATGAAAATGTTAGTCTAACCCTATTTTATAAAATATGCTATAAAACATTGGTACCTTATTAAGTAGAATTATATTAATGCACATTTGAAGCAGCACTGAAACAGAGTTCAGTCTTTCAACTGTGTCTGCCTGAAGAACACTTACCACACATTACCTTATTAAATTAAATATAAATTAATATTATAGCCCCAAAAGTTTCTTTCCTTAGAATACTGATTAAGCATTTACTGAAGAGGGTGAGTTAACTTAATATTGTGTTATATCACTTATCAAGAAATATGGTGTTTGATAAAACCTTTAAATATTGATGGGTCCTAAAATGCTTATTTAATTCCAATACTGATCTTATCTTTTTAATATTAACATTTAATATTATGTTAGTTTCAGGTGTACAACATAGTGGTTAGACATTTATACAACCTACAAAGTGATTCCTCTGATAAGTCTACTACCCTTCTGATCCCATGCATAGTTATTATAACATTATTGTCCACATTCCTTATGGTGTTCTTTACACTCCCTTGACTATTTTACACTGTCAGTTTGTGCTTCTTAATCCCTTCACCTTTGTCACCAAACTCCCCCAAACCTTTCCATCTGGCAACTGCCATTTACAAACAGAGATACTACTTATTCAATATGAATTTTATCCTATAGTTTAAGAAAAGGTTTAATTAAAATTCTAGAGTGACTAGCATGAAAATGGACTCAATATAGGAGTCTACAAGTTTCCTATGTAAGAATCTATGTAAGCTAAGCCAATTTTTATTTAAACTGGCAGTGACTTACATCTGTCTATTGGCCAAAATTCTCCCTCCCAGAGTTAAAATGTGGCCAAATGCTAATAATTCTTGGAAAAATTAAGATATTTTCAATAGTATAACAGGTGACTGATTTAGTACAGTATTCCCAAATAAAATGGACAGTGTTTCATGGATTTTACAGAAGCTCAAAATTGTACTATTGAGCATCGAGTGTTCTGGGTATTATTTTAGATTTTGTGTCTTTAGTGGTTAATGTTACTGGACCACATGAGTATTTCCAGTTAACTCAGTCCCTCTCCTAAGTTTCAAACTAGAACGGCAATGAATAAGAATCTGATTTTTACAGTCAAAATTATTTTTGAATGAACTGACAGTGAAATAGCATCAGTTAACCACCTTCTGGTAGTTTATTTCCATTAAATTCAGGTGGAAATGGCTTTTATATAACAGCTCATTCATAATGAAATATTCGCTTTAGCCAGTTTTTCCCTCACTTGTGGCTTGAAACAATTAATTTTCTCCATATTCAAATAGCTAAGCTAGGTGCACTGAATCCAATTTAAGAAAAATCTCAGAATTTAGCCTCAAAGAATGTATTTCAAGACCATTTGAAAATATTAGCAGGAGCTATTTTAATGTTCTGGTAGAAGAATTGCAACAAGTTTTATTGAAGATAATGGCAATGAGAGACCAAGTTTATAAACTGAGTGATTTATACATATTCATTATAAATAATATAAATATATTTAAAGCAAAATTTTATCGAAGAGTCTGGCTCTTCCTCTTCTGCTGGCCCTGTAAATGTCATAGTGCCCTGTCTTAGGCTTGGGCTCTGTAATGAAACTATAGACTATGAGGCTTAAACAACAAACATTTGTTTCTCACACTTCTGGAGGCTGGGAAGTTCAAGATCAGGAGGCCAGCTCAGTTGGGTTCCGGGGAAAGCCCTCTTCCTAGTTTCCTTACATGCAGAGAGAAAGGAAGAGACGGGAGCAGACAGAGGACTCTCTTGTCCTCTTCTAACAAGGACACTAATTTCCCCATGAAGGTTCCACCCTCATGACGTAATTATATCCCAAACAATCCACCTTCAAATACCACAATAGGGATTCAACATATGAATGGGGGATGGGGCCCAAACTTTCTGTCTCTATCATCCCCTTTATTTTCACTGTGGATATCTTCCTTTGCACAGAATTCCATGTATTCCAGGAATTCAGAGTTCAAATGTTTATTATGAATTCCTAAGTCCAGCCCTAACCATTCACTTGAGCTCCAGCATTATATATCCAATTGCCTTAAACGTAGCACTGTCTCTGGGCTCTTTCCTCCCACTTATTCCCTAGCCTTACTTTTCCATCCAGCCACAGTCATTCACCCAGTTATTCAATTCAGGAACCTAGATTTCCATCATGTTTCATATCCAGCTCTTCAAGATGCCTCATCAATTCTAAACCCCAAACATATTCTAAACCCTTCTACTTGTCTATACTTACGGTACCACCTCCCTAGTTCAATATTATCTCCAGGCTCCTGACAACCTCTACAGTCCTCTGATTGGTCTGCTTGCTCCTACCCTTCTTTGCATGGCATCTATCTCCACAGATGGTTCAAAGTAATTGCTAAAAAGCCTAATTAAATCATGTGCTGCCCACTCATTAAAACCTTCCGATGTCTTCCCATCTATATTTTAAATTAAAAGCAACCTACCTGGCCCTGGTGTGAAAGGCCCTGTAGGATCTGGCTCCTGCTCACCTCTCTGGCTTTGCTCACACTCCCCCTGCACACATATTTCACTCACTCAGGTCTTGTTTCTAATACATGAAAGCACATTCTTGTTTGGGGGTTTTCACACCAACTGTGGCCCAGATTATCACATAGCACAATGTTCTTAACATTCAATTCTCAGTTTAAATAGTATTCCTCTTAAGGGAATCTTCACTCACCATCCAATCTAAAATTGTCCTTTCAGTCAACAATTACCCTATCTTTCATCTTCTTTATGGCCCTTAATTACCTAGCATTTTCTTGCATTATTTGCATGTTTATTGCTTTAGATTCCTGTAACCTCAGACTTTGGAACACTGCCTGTATCATAACAGGTTCTCAAAAAAAAAAAATGTTTGTTGAATAAAGGAACAAATTAATGAATATTATATATCTACTGGGGAAAATGAAGCCTAGGGAGGTTTCCTGTGGTTTTTATAGTGATCGTTAAGGCAGGAGATACCTGAGATATTTATATGACTAAGGAAGAAGTTAAAGACTTTGGAAATCTACTGTTCATTGACAGAACAGGGAAGCATACAATGATTACCATCAAACGGATAGTATAACAACTTCATGGGTCTGGGGAGGAAATAGGTAAGGAGGAGAATCGGAACAGATGAGTGCTGGACTGTGAATATTGTGACCAGAGCCAAATCCCAGTAGGAGATCCATGTGCCACAGGTGACTTCCCTTCATTGCCCCCATTCTCTCTTTTTGGGAACTGAGAGTCCAGCTTGAAGAGGAATTAAGAGGAAGACAACATCCAAGGACTGTCTGCACTGAGGGAGCACTGTCCTTACCTTTTAAAGCCATCCCTTGGGAGGTTTAATTAAGTTTGCTGGCTGGCTGCTCTGTTATGATTCCAACCAGGTCGTCATATTGGAGACACTTAGCTTTCTCCACTGCTGTTGATGATGCAGTTTCCTCTGCTCATATACGTACTGCTGTCATCCAAAGTATCTTTGATGCTTTTCTTTTCTATCCTGACTAGTATTTTTATCAGACACACACACACTTCAATCTATCTGCTTCTTACTTCTTACTCATTTTGATACCCCCGGTTTCATCCCTGCCTTAAATGGGATCTTCAGTGAGGTAACCCAGATGCCCACTTGACTCCCTGACAACTGACATTTTTCTCTAAATCCATTGTTTACAATTCAGAGAGGGAACTCTCCCCACTGTGTCGTTTCCATTGAACGAATACTAGTAATAAAAGGAGAATTTGCCAATGAACAGCAAGTAACAGACCGAACCAAAGTTGCCCACTGGTAAGCGTATAGATGAGAGGGGCCGCTGAAACTACAGAATCAATCACAGTCAGACACCATCAAAAGGAGAGGTCTTTCGGTCCTTTCTGCTTTACCCTCGATGTGCATTTAAAGACAGCACATAATTGAAGGCATAAACTGGCTTCCCTTAGTTGACAAGTCCCGCTAAATCCACCTTTATTTCTGTGTTTAGAAACCCAGAAGGGATGATTGTGTGCTTTCAGGAAAGGACTTAAAAGGTTTCGCTGTCACCCACCCCGGTACTTCTCCTTGCTCACCCGCTCGGCCCTCAGTGGGAGGAGCTGACCTCCCTACAGATCTAGAGGAGGTAAACGAAAGTTTAAGCTGAGTTTAGGGGAAAAAAAAGCTAACAAACTTCTTATTCTTTTGACGGTACATGGAGATATGAGATGTGTGTAAACACATATATTCTGAAACTTCATTACTAAAGTAGTGAATGCTTTATTATTAGATCTATTCAAAGCAAATTACTAAGATAGAGTTTCGGTCTGTAAAATTCTAAATAGTTTCCAGAAAAAAAAGCTCATGGTACATTTTTCCCCTACAATAACTGCACTGGATTTATTCTTTTAATAGATTAAGTTATTATAACTACTATTTATTAAATAATAAAATATCTATTATTTATTAAGTAATTAAAATTCCTACATAAATCATTTGACTCAATTTCCCAAAACAAATCAGACATTTCACGGACGTGGAAACTGATTCTCACCAGGGTGAAGTAAGTGGCCAACATCTGAATGACAAGTTAGTCTTAGACCTCAAGTTAGTGTTAGAAGTTCAAGTTCATCTTGACTTCCATCTGATTGATTCTAATATTGATTACTTTAAATACAACACTAAATTCATCGTGCTGCAATTGTTAACTATTCTAAGTCTTCAGTCAATATTTAAATTCTTTATGAGGTTGTGAAAACTTAACAGTTCTAACTGGTACAGTTGGTTTATGAAAGTCTCATATCTCAAAAAGGTACAATTCTCTCATTTTGCTTGGGTCTCCAAACTTTGTAAAAAATAGAGGCTAAACTTCAAACAAATGAACACTTATTTATTTATAAATTGTATGAAACATATTACTGTGGTAACATCTTATACATATTTCAAAACACACATAAACCAGAAAATTATACAGGCTGATATAAAGATGAAATAAATTATTTTTAAAATAAATTTTATTTTATTTCATCTGGCAAATTATGTTTTATTCTATTAAGAGAAAAAGAACAACTGTAAGTCCACAAGAAAAAAATTAATATCCCACAAAAAATGTTTAAAAGGCCTTAATTACTTTAAAGTGTTGGTTTCCTTTTAATAGAGCATAGCAATATGGAAGTCTGGTTCTAAGTTCAGTTGATTTTATGCATTATTTTAATAGCCGTCATAACAGAGAGGTGTCCTCAAAAACCATTGATTCAAATGAAAGGACTAAACTGTAGACATTGCTGAATAAATATTAATACTATGATGCCAAGGCTTTCGTGTAAATACGGCTGGTTGATTTCCATGTTCCCTCATACCTGACATTAGTCTTTTGGGTTTATTTTCTTATAACCTAATCACTTAAAATCCATTGTACTGCTTATTTGGAAGATCTAGAAAGTTTTAATTCTCAAATAGTTTGGAAAATTTTGCTTCTGTATGTTTGAACTGTGGAGATCTGATACTTTTTTGTATTAATTTATTTTACCTACAAAATCAAATACTCAAATACTGATAGAAACTTTTCTAAATATCCATTTCCCAAATTCTAGTTAGCAAGAGTTATATACTAAAAGGAGATTTTTGTCTAACATTGATCAAATTGTACATTTCTATAAAGTATAAATGAAGTGGGCTTATGTTTTGAAATGTTAAGCTAGGTACCATGTCCCTGTCATTATCATCAGAGAAAATGTCAGCTCATTTGGAACACTTCTTTTTTTTCCCAAGTGTTACTTATCTTTATATTGAACAACTCTATGGTACGAAGTTTCTTGTCAGGAGGTAACCAGTGAATATTTGAGTGTAAAATATTTTCTTACAAACTATTGCTAGACTTTTTCTCTTTTTGTACACATTTTGAAGGGGGTCATGTATTAATAAAATAAACTGCATCAATGACATCCTGTGATATTTTATACACTTCTGGTTTCAACATTTTTGTCACAAATACTTGCCAGTAAACAATACGATAGATGAGATTCACTCTTGTAATGTCTAATTTTAATCACTGATTACATTTTCCCCATAAAGCATTGTTTTTATGAAATAAGCCATTAATATTTTTGAAAAATATATTTTCTCTGTTACATTCCCTTTGTACCTCAGGGGGAAAAGTATATATATTACAATATTGAGACACAGAACTTAGCAAATATAAGTTGAGACATATTAGAAACATCCATTCTCTTATCAGCTTTATAGAATACCTCCCACTCTACATAATTTTTCCTAATAGTTATTTCTTCAAATTTGCAACAACATATCCTCATCTCCCAACAATATCTGTTGATACAGGAATTCATTCATTTTGTTTTATTCTTAAAAATTGACAGTTAAAAATACTTTTAAATGTCAAATAAGAAACAAAAATATATAGACTCAAGTGTATTTCATACTAAGATTAACTTCCAGATTACTAACATGGTAATTAATGCTGTGTGGATCATTTGCTGTGTACACCTCAGTGTCTTTTCCCTAATAGTCCATAATTTTTCAAATGTAATTAATGTGCCTTTTAGTAGAAAAATAGTATCTCTCTTGGCTCTTGAAAAATAAAAGGTATTTTCTTAGTTTCCTGTCACAGAGAAGAGTCATGCTTTGCCTTAATACACTGCTTGGATTCTTTGGTGGAGAGGGGTGAATGAATTGTTTGGTCTTTGGTGTGACCCAGTAGGTGATTCCGCCCTAATTGTATTCAAAGCAATCCTGAACTGAAGGCATCTTCACACAACCTTAGCCATTCTGCCCCCCACCCAGCCCCCAACACAAGAAGCCTGACTCCTTTCCCCAGAGGCCACTGTGGCTAATATGCAGGTTCTGGATTGGGCAGTTAGAGACCCATACCCTGCATGTCACTAATTTGTAACCCAGAATATTTAACCTGCCTTTCTGTGACTCCACTTACTCATCTGTAGAATGGGAATAATATAGCACCCATCCCATATATCTACTGAGATTGAGATTAGGTGTAAGGCACCTTTAATAATGCATTTGACTAAAATAAACACAAAATAGGTGGTATGATAGTTAATCTTATTTTTAATTTGTATTAAATTCCCTTAAGATTGCTTATCTGGGCTCAAACATGGAACCCAAGACCAGATCTCCTGATCTAAGCTTCTCTAAGCTCTTTTGGTAAATATTCAATGGTCTCTAAAATAGCACACCAAGTAATTCTGCTTCCTAGTCTTCAGGTCTAGAAAATGTATCCCTAACATGATAACAGGAAGAGTATATTTGATAGGACCAGACATTGGCAGGTGAGAAATTCACACACCACAGGAAGAATGATGGGAAGAGGTTCAATTCTTGCTAAAGCCTTTAGCCTTGCTCGCTTTCTTTTTGCTGATTATCTAATTTTAAGAAAATTACTATTAATACCTAGTTAATCTATGTTTAAAGGGCATTTGCTTTAATAAAATATTTTATTAAAATTATCTTAGCCTGATTTTTAAAAAAAGAAAAAATTAAAAAAAATGTTTTATGTATCTGAATAAAAAAAAAAAGAAAAAACAGAAATGCTTTAGATTTATAACTAGACCATTGAAAAATACACAGGAATAAGTGAGTAATTTATTAATTTCAATAAATATTACAGCAACCCATGTAAATTAATTCACAATAAATACTTTCAATTTTGATTATACGTTGTTTTTTTTTATTTTTTTGTCCAAACATCGGACAAAAAAAGATTACATGTTCACCCATCTTCAACAGAGCCCTAAGCACACTGCCAATGTTTCCTAAAGGATGGTTTCTAGAAGGATTGAACATAAAAAGAGCCTCATTCCTGCCGATTTGTACTCTAGGAAAGCAAGTTCTAAGCATCCTCTCATCCCTTATAGCACAGCACACAGAGTCAAGTGCAGACAACAGACTGTCCCTGCCCATGCCTCTGAGTTTAACACCGTCTTCTTCCCAGTGACCCCCCTAACATGCCAGGACCATGACCCTGCTGCTTAGGTGTGCATCCCAGCATCTGTGTTGGGGGCAGCTGCCAGGAGCTCGGTCCTGGCCTTCACATCACACGCTGGCCCTGGTCCACGTACAAACAAACCCAAGTCCCAAAGGCTGGAATGATGGGAATGAGGACTGTAACTTGTCATATTGCCAGAGATCAGGAGCAAAATGGACCTTCCAGAGACAAAAGTGTATAAAGCCAATTGGCTAGCCTCCACAGAAAACTGATTCAAAGTGTGTTAATTAAGTGTAAATTAATGTGAATGCAGTAATGATCCATGTGAATTTTAGATGATTGACTATATCATTAATCTCCAAAGCATAAAGAATATAAAACCCCCTTCTCTTCTAAATTGTTATTGAAAATACAGAAGGGCACACTAGATAATAGCATAGGGAAAATGAAGAGGCAGAGAGTAACTGATCAACATCTGGATTACTAAAATCCAGAAGCACATTATGTTAACTTTTGCAAAAAATAACCTTTTGTGTCTATTTGCTTACTTTTACATTTATAAATCATTTATTTCTCAGAGATATTTATTTCTGTCTTAATTATAAGATATATTTTATCTTTCCCTGGCCAGTCTGGCTGTTTGTTGGAATGTTGTCCCATACACCAAAAGACTGGGGGTTCGATTCTTGGTCAGGTCATGTACCTAGGTTGCAGGTTCTATCCCAATCTGGGAACATAATGAGGGTGGCCAATCAATCTCTCTCTCTCTCTCTCTCTCTCTCTCTCTCTCTCTCTCTCTCTCTCCATCCTCTTTCTGAAGTCAATAAGCATTTTTAATAAAGCTTTCAAAAAGATATTTCATCTTAACATTTTCAGAGATAACCATCTTTGAAAACATTTATTTGTTGTTTTAAGGTTTTCATTTAACAATGCATTTGAACAAGCTGGTCTTTCTATAGTTCTTCCCAATTTGTCACTAAAGTACAGGCATACCTCAATGTATTGTACTTTGCTGTATTGTGCTTCAGAGATGTTATTCTCTGGATTTAGTGACATAAGACTCAATATCCTGAGGCCTTATGTCAAGTGTTACGTGACAGACAGTGCTGTAAGTGAACAAAGAATACTTTTCTAAAGAGAGCAGTGCTTTGAATCATCTGCTTTTGCCTCCACCCTACATTTCTACACCTCCCTGTATGTCTTTCCCCCTGGGTCCTCTTTAAGGGCCTTTATTTACTCCTAAGAGAAGTGTTTGTGTATTTTTTATCATAAAGCTACTGCCCCCACGACCTATTCATTCCCATCCCAGTTTATCCATTCTACCCATAATGGTGTAACACCTCAAAGTCCTAATATAAATGAGCTGATCTTGCACTTAATTCTGAATAATATGCTGGCAGGAGACTATAGAAAGGTGTTCCCAAGAAAGCATTTTAAGAGAAAATTCTCTGCTATCACATTCTCAACCACTTCCCTCAACTTAGGGCTTTTGTTCCAACCCACTGGCAACTTAGCAGAGATTGTGAACAATTCCTAAGTAAAGTACTTAAAATAAAATAAATATTAAATTAAAAAAATAAAACAATAAAAACACAACAGAAGGAAAAACCAAGAAAAAAGTTAAGTTCACCCTGAAACTACTTTCAAGGCAAAAGCTCTGAGTACAAGATATTGGGAGAAAAATAATAGAAATTACATTCAAAAAATTGTATTCTTTCATTTTTAGTACTATTTGAATTAAGATGGTATTTTTATAAAACACTATAGTATTCCTAATTATAATATTTATAACACATTTATAGTACTTATACACAAAATAACATGCTTTGAAATCACTTACATGCATATTTAGGCATGTCAAGCATTCCACACTCAGACTATGTTTAGAGGACATATTCTATTAATTAGCAACATGTGACTGTGTGTTTCCAGGATGCTAATGTAAGATCCTATTCCTACTATGTATTTATTATACTTACTAGCAGACCTAAGAAAAATACCCCCTGCTAGAGCTCATTTTTCAATGCCTCCTATACTGTAGAGTTCGTGGGCAACGAGGAAATACATTATTTTAAGTCTTTGTTTGTTTCCCAGCAGACCCAGATGAGGATGCTTTTGTTTGTTCGCTCTTCGATACCTGTCAAATTGTTGACACTCGGCTCCTCGGAAGTCAGTTATTTCTCACGTCCTTTTCTGCCATATCACCATGTTAACTTTGATCTCTACAGGAAGACTCCAGATACCATGTCTCTCTTGTGCCTCGCATCACACCTTTCTTGATTGTTTTACTGTGAAAACATTTATGAAATGTCTATTCTAGGTGCAGCGCTACGGGAGGCACAGGAGAAACGAAATATAAAGAAAGACGAAATTTAAGAAGAGATGCGCTATCAGGGTGAGCAGTGTGGTGAGAGGTGATGATGATGTCATGGGACAGCACAGGGCGATTAACCTTCTCTGGGGGAAAGGGCAGGGAAGGCTTTTGGGGGGAGGTTCTACGTATGAAAAAAATTAGGTAATTCTTAAGAGAATCAGATGATTTGAAGCAGCAGGGAGAAGAGAATTCTCATTAGGGCAGACAGAAAAGATGGGGTAAAGATTGCAGAAGGCACACAAAAAACGATTAGCAGTTTGATGTTGCTAGAATGTCTGTTCCAGGCATGAGAAAAATTGAGATCGAGCCTATACCTGCTTTGGTTTTCTTCAGAGCACTTGTCACTATCAGCGCATAAGGCACGGTTATCTGCCTCTTTGGAACGTTATGTGCCTCTTTGGAACGTTATCTCCATGAGGACAGGGGCTTCCTCTCTTGTTCACTGTCCCCAGCACTTGGAACAGAGATTTGAGCACAGTGGACACCCAGGTGTTGATGGAAGAATGACTAACTGGATTAATAAATTGTGTGCTAACGACTTACCCTTTGAAGCCTCCCACACCGGATTTCAATGTACTTTTCCAGTTTTAGTTGAACCCAAATGACAGCCAAATTCTTCACTGCTTCCAAGCACACGTATATATATATTTTTTTCTGAAATCAGTGTTTCATCTCTATGGCCTCACTATTTTATTGTCTTTATATGGAATGTATTTTAGTTGGACTACACTTAAAATACTAATTATCTGCAAATTATAAAACTTCAGGACAGAATCAATGACCTACATAATTTTTAAGAACTTAAATTTAGATACATACTGTCAATTCCAACTTCCCTATTTACTGTGTGTCCTTGAGCAAGTTACTTAATCTCTCTATACATGTTTCTTCACATGAGAAAGGATATTACTCACTTCAACTTTCTGTGAAGATTTAATTTTAAAAATTCTGTGAAACTCTTAGTACTTGATACATAAGAAGTGTTGACTTTTCTTTTATAAAAAGCTATCAGTGTGCTTGTCTGTGATGCTTTTCATTGTACCTGATTTGAAGAGAGAGATTAAGGCTTTAAAATTTTACATCTGCATTGTCTAACATGATGCTCTGAATATAGTTGGGATATTAATAAATGATTGTTAATTGTGCTAAATCTAGAAATGGGACTTTCTGTTCAGCAATAGGTCCATTCAACATATATGCAATTGTTTTATAGATTTAAAAAACACACACACACACACAAATAACTATTTCCAATAGAAAATTTAAAATGTTAAGAAACCATTATATGCACGAGACATCCTGTCATCTGACTATTAAACTTTTCCACTTCCACATGGATGTTTTATTTCTGGGAACCTGTGATGCTGTTTTCACATAATACTAAATAAATGTGCCTCAACATTATTTTTCTTTCAAAATAATGCTCTGGTTATAATATTTTCAATTCTCAATGGCATAACTTGTAAATCATTTTACTTTGGTTTGAAAAACTCTGCTAACATCTTGGCAGGGATGCCATAGGTAGAGTGGCTAGGAGTTCATTCACTGTTGTCTAAACCGGTTATGAAAATAACTGTACACTCTTATGTGAGAACGGATTTCATCTATTCTGCCAGCTTTTGTAAATAACACATTCTCAAACACTTCAGATGCTATAGGATTTAAAAAAAATAGTTTTATAGAGAATCATTTATATATATTTTATAATGAAAGAACTGAAGCTGAGAAGTGCTGAGTCCATTCATTCATGCATTCATGCATTCATTTTTACATCTGTTCATCAAACACTACTTGGGTTGAAGTTTTGCTGGCAAAAGCAGAAAAAAAGTGAAAAAAATGCATCTGTAAGATAAAATGTATTAATGGTGCTGTTTAGTTTGGTAAGTAGGCAAAATTGAAATATACTGAATAAAGTAATAAAAGAGAGGCACACTCAATGAACTGGGAAAACGATGAAAAATGAGGTGATTAAGGAGGCAGTCAATCTATCATGAGGAGAAGAGAATAATTAGGATCGATTTATCAAAGGAAGCAATTCCTGTATAGTCTTTAGAAGAAAGGGTAGAAATGGTTAGGGTCAATAAAGGGGCAAAAATATTCTAGATGGTGGAAGCAGTGCGTACAGAGCATGAAGACATCAAAACGCACAGTGGATTTAGGGAATTGTATGCGCATTAGGTGTGGCAGGGGAAGTGAAGAGAAACCACGTGGCAGACATGGGCACAGACAAGATCAAAACGTCTTCAATGTAATAAGGGTAGAAGTATGAGCCAAGAGTAGAAGATTCTCAATGAATCCCTCAGAAATCTCGACACAAAGAAGTGATTCTGCACTTCTCCTTTGGGTATATATATATGAAGGACCCCCAAGGATGAGAGAAAAAAGAAAAGGAAAAACAAAACGAAAAACAGACTGGATTTGAACTCTCCTAAGTTTACTTAGGACTATCAAATAGGAGTTGCAGGTGGTAGAATAGGCAAGTTGAGAATCATGTTTAAACTGTATTATATTTTTGGTCATTTTTAAGAATTGATATGGGAAAGAATATTTTAAGAATTATTAAAAATAATTAATGTAATATGTATTTTTAGGGGCTAAAACAATTATAAATTTGGTTTAAAGTAATATTACATAGTTATTCAATTATTTCACACATATGGTCTATACACATTTTGAAAATAAAAAATTAGAATCCCCCAAAAAGAGAAATTTAAATGTAAGTTAACAATTTGTACATAAATCCTGAAGACATAGAAAAGCATATTTTATCATTTCCTTTTAAGATCAAGAAAAATACAGTGGAAGAATTCAAAGAGTAGAAATGGTAGAGTCAAAATAAATTCTTCTCAGGATAAAAGTCCATTGTTTCCATTGTTCTACAAATTCATATTCTGCATTATTAATTTTTATACCTGAATCGTGAATGCATTATATCTTTGTATCCTCTAGAGATATGAAAGAGAGAAAAAATACTTATTGAAATCACAGTATATATATAAAAAAATGTCCTAGGCCCATATCAGTCATTTTGTTTAGTCTCCACAGCAATAGTTTGGATTCTTATTCCCACTTTGAAAATAAAGATACCAAAATTCAGACTTGAAGTAACTTGTTAAATTTGTAAAGCCAGGATTTAGAACTAAGTCTTTCTAAATCCAAAGACTTTGCCTTAATTAACTACAATTCACTCTGTCAGTAAGAGCAGTTAAATGTACAAATAATTGGTCAATGCTAACATAAATAGGGAGTAACACATTCTCTATTTTATTAAATCCTATTAATGGTGTTTTTAATAAAGAAGAGAATGTTTCCTTAAACCATTTTCTCTATTAAAATCATATTCAGACTAATGATAATGTGTCTTATTTCTCCAAGTATGATTGTTCTGGTCAACATATAGAAATGTAAATACGAAGTTAAACAAGGTCAAGCTTTAATGCTAAGAACGAGTTCTAATTTTTAATTAATATGTGCATTTCAGTATGTATGCTTCAAACATGTGTAAATGGATGTGAATTTTAAGAACATAACTTCTGCATAAACTCTATCAAAAGTAACATTGAATTTGTCAAGTCTGTGTTAAGAAAGAACATCTGCACTTTTGGGGCCCTGGAAGGGGGTCCATTCACTGCGAATTCAAAAGACAACCAACAGGTCTGCTGTCATTATTTGTGCAAGAATAGCCATTTAATTGACGTACTGAAATCAGCCTGGGGGTGACGTGACTTTGTTCAACAACTATCAGACAGGAAAACGCATTCTCCCTCCTCTTGATAGGGAGCCAAGGAGAATTTTGAGACAGCTGCTTAGGGAGATACATAATGGGCTAGACAATGCCATGGGGGTTACTAGCTGTTGTTAAAAAAAAAAAAAAAAAAGCTCACTTCCTTTTACTTACTAAAAATTGTGGTTTAAGATTCAACAAATTTATCAATATCCACTTGTATTCAAGTGGTTTTCAAAGGAAAAAGAAGAGTTTTATCCTAGCATGGTGTTTATTTGATTGTTTGCTTCAGTTTTGCTTTGTGGCCTATACTACCATCCCTTTGATCAGCTATTTAGTGACAATTAGATACCACCCACCTCACACCTATCAGAATGGCCATCATTAACAAAGCAACAAACAACAAGTGCTGGCGAGGATGTGGAGAAACGGGAACCCTACTGCACTGTTGGTGGGAATGCAGACTGGTGCAGCCACTGTGGATAACAGTATGGAATTTCCTCAAAAAACTAAAAATGGAACTGCCTTTTGATCCAGCGATCCCACTGCTGGGATGATACACTAAGAATCCTGAAACACCAATTCAAAAGAACCTATGCAACCCCATGTTCATAGAAGCTTTATTTAGCAGCACTATTTACAATAGCCAAGTTCTGGAAACAGCCTAAGTGCCCATCTGTAGATGAGTGGATCAAAAAACTGTGGTACATTTACACAATGGAGTACTATGCAGCTGAAAGAAGGAACTCTTACCCTTTGCAGCAGCATGGATGGAACTGGAGAGTACTATGCTAAGTGAAATAAGCCAGGCAGTGAAAGATAAATATCTATAAGTGGAACCTAATGAACAAAAGAAACAAGCAAGCAAAATAGAACCAGTGACATGGAAATAAGGAAAAATACTGACAGCAACCAGAGGGGAGGGAGGAAAGTGATACAGGAGGAAGAAGGGGAAGGGTCTTCAAGGAGCAAACATAAAGGACCCAAAGGCATGGACAACAGGGTGGGGACTGACTGTGGGAGCAGGGGGCTGGGCAGGGCAGGGCAGGGGAGAGCTATGGGGGAAAAACTGGGACAACTGTCACTGAACAATAAAATTTTTAAAAAGAAAAAATATTAGCTAGACATTGTCAAGGGTTAGTGAATTATTTTCTTAAGGAAATTTGTGTGCCACTCTATTAAAAAAGCAAAACAAAACAAAAAAGCAACACTGATATCATTGGCAAGCTATGGAACATTTTTAAATACAACTTTTATGCAAAATCTTGAGTTTATACTGAATTAATAATGGTGTTGTTGCACCTCAAGAAAGATAAAATGGTAGTCTTTTAGGTCTAAATCACAGCATACAATAAAATCAGCAAAAGGACAGGAGCCTGCCTTTTTTAGGACAAACTTAAATGGCATAGACTAAAGACTGGAATGATTTTTAAAAAGAACTGTGACATTGAAGAAGAAATTATTCTACAATTAGGAAGGCTAAGGACATATTTTAACAGAATTCAATTAAAAAGAAATCTTTGAACCAAGAGAGAAAACAATTATCATGTTATCATAAAATCTTATTTATCCACAAAAATGATTATGAAGTTGTTGTCCTTGTATGTTGAGAATATCTTTCTTTTCACATGAGAAAATATTGATCAAATAAAATTCTTCAGCATAAAAAGAAATGAATCTTAATATATGTATAAAATATTAAAATATGTATTGATTACATTTAAAAATATATACTGTCTTCAGAATTATGCTCTATAGTTTACTTTTATTTTATAAAATAATTCTGTTTTTTCCATTTCTTTACCAGGCCATATTTTTGTGGGCTAAAAGACAAAAAAAATCACCTTTTTTCTGTATAACTTGTGATTATGTACTACTTTTTGAAACAAGTTGGAATAGCACTTCATGTACTAAAGACATCCCAAATAGTTATCAAGTTCACATTTTTAATTAATATAGATCTGATAGTACACCATTAGCCCAGGTTTAATCCTGAAATAATATTTAGTTGAGTAGACAGACCTCCTCACAAGAAAGCATACTAAATTTCTATTTGTCATAAACCAGAAACGTAATTCCATGTACTATGAAGTCCACCTCAGTCTTCCTCAGCTTTTATAGGTCTTCTGGCTTTGTTCTGCCTCCTGCATTCTTGCCATGTGATTAGGGTTGTAATTTTTTCTCATACAACTTTTTAATGCCCCTTTCATGATAAGAGCAAAAATTTTCAGTAAACTTTTATTTCACTCAAAAATAGGATGGCCAATAACTTTTTAAGAATTTATTGGACTGTTACTTATGCTAGTATTGGTTCAACCCAATATATATTTTTGTTTTTAAACCATTCTTGATTTTTTTTTTAATCTACAATGCAGTTAATTCCTTCCTATGTCCCTATTTTTACTAAATATAAATATTAGAGCCAGTCATAGAAATAAACAGGTGAGGAATGCTTTATAATTTACAAAGCCCTTTTACATGTGTTGGCCCCTCTGACCCTACATAGCACTTCTCGGGCAGGCATTATTCATATGAGTAATTTAGAGCAAAGGAGACTGAGGTTTACTGAAGTGTGGAAAATGGCACCATTAGTAAGCGACAGAACGAGTCTTCTAGTTCTAGCCTATGGGAACACTTTATGTTCCTCTGTAAAGGACAGCAGGGATACTGCTGAAAAAGCAATCAGTTTTATGAGGTCCCATGCATTTTTGTACCTGTAAGTTAATAATTTGCTCATGTGTTCATTTAAAAACATTAATTAATATCCCAAGATATGCAAAACACTGAATTGGGCATCACAGTAGCTAAAAGACATATCCATATAGTATATCAATATTTTTCATGGAGAAAATATAGGTATACCATAAAATAATGCTCTGGAAATCAGCAGAGTCTACAAGTTAACCAAAGAATTGCTATAGGAATTCTAAAAGAATCATGAATAATTTGGCCTGGAGATCTCAGAAACAAATGCACTAAAACATTGAATTGGGCATTAAAGATAAATATTAATAAACCAGAAGAATGTAAATTTTTTTTCTAGAAAAAAGGGTTAGTGTATTGAAAAACAAAGACCTATTTGCAATATTTAGGGACAAATGCATCCTAATGAAGTTCCACAAAAGCATTTACAAGCCTGACAAGAAATTCACACTACATGCCCTCTCTCCTATTAGGAGCTGATTTTCCCCCTGAGTTTGAAATATCATCCTCTTTTCTGATTTTCATGTTCAGCTGCCAGTTTCTGGCTTGAGGACGAGTGAATAAGCCTTTACTCCCAGTCCCATGCGCACTCCAGGTATTGTCAGTATTTTGTGTTTCTAGACAAACAAAAGCACATGGTGATATTTACAAAACCATCCTGTGAGGAATGTGCAGAAAGTAAAATAATATTCTTAGGTCTTCTGAAATTAGTTACTGGAAGCTCTGGGTGATGTTTGGAGCACACAATGCCTCAGGTAGCCATGTGGGAAGCTCCCTGACTCCCTTTGCATATCTGCTCCAGTGGGGATCCTATCCCTACCCCTCATATAAAACAGCAATAGCAACACCCATCCCACCCCACACTTGCTTTCCACGTTACCCTGCCTACTTCTCCCCACAGTATGTCATCGATATCTGACACATCAGTTACTGGTTTGTGTTCTGCCATCTCTCCACCAGAACAGAAACTCCCTGAGGGCAGAGAACCTGTCAGTTGTACTATGTATGTCTAACAAGTAGGACACTGCCTAACATATTAATGCTTGAAAAGTATTTGTGGAGTAATCAGATAAGTGAATAGATATAAGTAAATGTAATGTATAGAAAAGTTAGTTGTTTGTGGTTTTTTTTTTAAATTCAGTGGTTAACTCATTATCCTTTGTCATTTTATCAGAGTTTAGTAGTAGACTAGCCACTCTGAGTTTCAAAATATTTGTCGACTTCATGGTTATATAAATGATCAAACAGGAACAAAGAACCTGCTTAAATAATTGTGCTGACTTGTGTGCAAACAATTGAAATGAATAGGAAATAACTGATATATTAATATAAATGTCTGGAGAATAGTACATTTTTCTGACTAAACTTTAAATGGCTCTTCCTAAATTGACTTGCTTAAAAAGCTATTTCTAAAGTTTCATTTGTTAATAGCTATATTTTTGTCAAGCCCTTAAATGCTTTTGTTCCATGAGCACATTTACTGACATTCAGCATGGACAGTTTTCTGGAGGGCAGTTTCACAAATAGAATTAATTTTAATCGACTTCGCTTCCAAGCCACAATCATCATGAATCAAGTAAAATGGAACGCCTGCAGGAGCCCACCACCTAGGACATTGTGTTGCTGTGAATTCTGAGCATAAGCATTGTAAATACTAGATTTAATATGATTCTATATCCTATCTGCCTTTGAATGAGTTCCACCCTGCAGGACTATTAGCAAACAGCAAAAATGATAGCACTTCATAAGCCAGGAGATAACTAGCCCCTTAAGTGTATCTCCCCTTTGGAAAAAAAAATTTTAAATGCCAGCATTTAAGCAGCTGATGTATCAGTACACGTTGTAAGGGAGGGATTTCTGCAAGAATATGCACTTATATCCAATATTACTTTTTCCATCACTGCCTAGAAGTTATGTAATTTAGTTAACTTGTGCTTTGGTGGCATTTTTGAAATGAAATGGGTCTGAAGTAAGCATTGCATAGAATCTACTGGTCTTTCCACCATGGAAGACTAATGCAGAAATATAAGTGTTTTTTGGGGGGGTAGGGGACATGATAGTTCTTGTTTATTTCTTTTTATAGTGAAAATGAATCTATTGGAGTATTTTTAAAAACTGGAAGAATTATTTGTATCTTTCTTATTCATTCTGAACACCAATAGTCTAGAGAAAGAGCAAAGAAATACAATAGGGAAGTCTACTTGGGTACACCATGCTTAATAAAAGTGTGCTTTAACATAAATTAGTTTGAAAAATTTGAATCTGTTTAATCAGTTAGCTAATTTTAAATAACATAGTCATAGTGGTATTGGAGAAATAATTGGGGTTCTCATGTGAGGTTTGATATTGACTTGAACTCATTCATATGTGTATATATACACATATATGTATACATACACATATATGTATACATATATACATATCTCAGTGTTTATATACATATTATTATTTAAATATGAAGATAGAAAAGTGCAAATATCAAAGATGTATAATTTGATTCATTTCCACAAACTCCAAACCATGACCCACAATGAGATGTTATCTCACACTTGTCGGAATGACTATCATCAATAAGTCAATGAACAAGGGCTGCAAGAACATGGAGAAAGGGGAACCCTTTTGCACTGTTGGTGGGAATGCAGATTGGTTAAGCCACTGTGGACAGCAGTATGGAAATAACTCAAAACGTCCAAAATGGAACTGCTTATGACCCAGCGACTCCACTTCTGGGAGTTGACCTGAAGAAACCTGAAACACTAATTCAAAAGAACATAAGCACCCTGTATTTATTGCAGCATTACTTACAATTGGCAAGATATGGAAGCAACCCAAGTGTCCATCAGTAGAGGAGTGAATAAAATGAGTATGGGGCATTTATACAATGGAATACTACTCAGCCATAAAATGCAAGACATTTTTACCCCTTGCAACAGCATGAATGGAACTGGAGAATCTATGCTAAGTGAAATGAGCCAGTCAGAGAAAGACAAATACCCATGCATTCACTCATATGTGGAATCTAATGAACAAACTGAACTGACAAGCAAAAGAGAGACTCAGAGATAGAGAGCAGGATGACAGTTTTGTTTTGTTTTGTTTTGGGGGGGGGGTGGCAGGGCAGTTAGGGTGTGGAGGGATTGAACAAAAAGGAAAAAGGACTCATAAACATGTTCAACAGTGTGGTGATTGAGGGGGAGGGGGTATAAGGAGAATAAATGGTAATGAAAAAGTAAAATAAAAAAAAAGAAATAGAAGTTTACACATCTTCAAGAGTCCCTTCAAATTATTTTCCAGTCATTAATCTTGACCCTTCTTCCCATCAAAGTTATCTGCTCTCTTGACCTCTTTCTTTCTTTCTTTCTTTCTTTTTTTTTTTTTTTTTTGGTATAAAGTCCATGTTTGGAATCATGATTTTCTTCACAGATAATCAGCATAGTATGGACAAAAGCTGTTTCACAACTCCAGGCACGCCACTTGGCCTGAGATACTGTTATAATTGAGATTATTATAAGAATTGATTTAGTTAATTTGTGTTAAAACACATCAAAATTGTGGAACTATCAAGTGTAAAATTTTATTCCTTTTTATAATCTCTCCAGTCAAGCTAAATTACTACTGCATCCTAAGATTTTGCTATGCCAAGCAAATACACGATAAAAGATAATAAAACACATGCAACAACATGTGCTTTCTGAACTGAGGGCCTGTGTCTTATTCGTCTCTGTATCTCCAGTGGTAAGTGGTAAGTATGTATTATAAAATCTAAGGTACTGAAAACAAAACAAAGCAAACCCCCTAAGTGAACGAGTGAGTGATAATAGAACATTGATTAGACTCTGTCAATTGCACCGCACGCAACATAGATGAGAAAAGGCGATGCAATTGCTTTTAACATTCAGTGACGAACTAGATTGTGCCTTAACTTCTTGTGAGGGGCTGGCTTGTAATTAACTTATCTAATTATCATAATAAATCCACAGAGTGGGTCACTGCTGTTTCATCCCCGTTTTATAGATGTGCACATCTGTACACATCTGGGCCAGAGAGTTATTAAGAGCACACAATTGATAAGTAGTGAATCCAGAGTCCAGTCCTGACATTGTGGCCCCCAAGCCTAAACGCAATCACTATTCCTTATAAAAAGGGCATGTTTGATACCCTTGCAAAAGAGGAAGAAAAGACTGGTGTTGACATGATAAGCAATTAGAAACTATATTATTATTTTTTTAAAGTAAAATTTACTCTTCAGACCATATTCATGTAACTTTGATTAATTTTTTTCTGCTAACTACATTATATGTTAGGTAGAAATAATGCTGTCTCAAGAGCCATTATAAGGTATTAGGAACCAATCACAAGGTATAAGCAATACTTTAAGTAATAATAAAGAATAGGTAACTGAAAGAGAACAAAGGAAAGCAGGTGTGGCGGGAAAGCCTTTAGCATATGACCAGCGTTCCCCCATGTCGGACTTAGATACTTGCTTGGCACCTGGCTGCATGGCCAGGTCTTTGGATTTTATGGCTCCCCCTTAGCATGGACACCAGCGTTTCCCCTGGCAATTGGGATTCTTATATATTACCGTTCATAAGACACATTATAGAATAACTTAAATTCTTTCTCACAGGGTTTGCACAAATAACAAAAAAAAGAATTACTATTAACTGTGTCAACACGGATGTGATACTGTATCTGTCCCACTGTAACTTATATCAGGATGAATTGTGGGTTAACGTGTAACATTTAAAAGAAACGGTTTGGAAGTGAACATTTCCGCTGTTGGATGATCCAGGGTGTTGCGCTCTACCAGACACGTTTTCCACTCACTGAACTATAGGGAGCCTCCTTTTTAGAAGTAGCCAATTCTGACCATAACAGGTTAACTAACATTATTATGCCACCGTGAAATGCACGTGGTGCATCATGACAGGTCTTGATGAATCACGACAAAAGGAACTTCAGAAACTAAGTACAGTAGCCCCTCTATATCGCGGTTCACTTATCGCGGCCTCACTGCATCGCGGGATTTTTAAAAATACTATATTTAATTATTTATCGCAGATTTTTTGCTATATCGTGGGATTTTGTGGCACTGTCCAGTAAATACTAAAATAAATGTAAGCAAGGTTCCTACTTCACGGATTTTCACCTATTGCGGGGGATCTAGAGCGCAATACCCTCGATAAGTGAGGGATCACTGTACACAAGTATTAGAGATTGCCTTCGGACTCTGGCAATCACAGGTACAAATGGCTCCATTCACCGTCACTCTCTTATAATTACTTGCTTATTATTTCTACCAGTGGTCTCTTGAGAAGAACAGTTTCTCCCCCTCGGGAAATTCCTCATCCTCCTCCAAGCATTCTGTTAACTGCCTAGAGATCATAAACAAATATGCAAATGCGCTAAGGCAGTACTGCCCAATTGGGACTTTCTAAGATGCTTAAAATGCCCTATACCTGTGCTTTCTAATCAAATAGGCACTAGACACATGATGACTGAGCACTTGAAATGTGGCTGATGTGACTAAGAAACTAAATTTAATTTTTTTTTTTTTTTTAATTAATGAGCTTTAAGTTAAAATAGCCGCACGTGGCTGGAGGCAATCCTATTGAGCAGCATAGCAGTAAGGATGTTAGGAACCGAACAGTGGTCCTTACCTCCCCGTCCTTACGCTTCCTTCACAGCTGTAACCAAACGCGTCTTTGCCTCCTGTACATGTCCTCACCGGGACAGAACCCGCGGCCCAGGCAGGCGCCCTGATGGGCAGTTAAACCCGCGACCTTTCAGCTTAGGGACGATACTCCAACCAACGGAGCCACACCAGCCAGGGCTTACCAAACATTTCTAAATTGTCAAAAACGACAAATTATAAAGCTTGGAATTTTGAATGCTGGGAACTAAAACTATTATTTTCAATTTGATTACTATTTCCCAGCTCTTTGTATCAACAAGGCAAACATACATATTTTCTTCAAGTACGAAAATTAATGTTTTTTCCTTTATTTAAAGTGTCACATTATTTTTAAAGCATGGCCTTATGCAGTTTATATTTCACAAAAGTTAAGTCATAACCACTATTATCATAATGTATGCAATTACAGTTATGATATACCAACCGAAAAAAAGCTTATGTAAGTGTAGTAGGACAGAAATGTCATCTCTTAGTACATTCTCTAGAGGGAGTCAAGCTAGGATAAGCTTTGTTCTCACTGAGATCCATCTGTCAGTTTTACCTGACAGCCCATATAATTAAGTCAGGGTGCTGTCATGTTAACCAGCATTACATGTTTTGATTATACTGATAAATTCCAATGTAAACAAGATATTCAAGCTGCAGTGAGATATTATAGGATGTGATGGAGCATTCGGCAGTTGCATTTATTAACTATCATCAGAATGGGGAACCTGGATCATTCAGACCTCTAAGTGATGTTTGTCAGCCTGAATAAGCCATAAGAGCTCCCTCGAATTAATCGATCCAACTAAATGTATTTTAAATGTCCCTTTTCACTTTAACTACCTGTTGTAAGGTATGTCTGTAATGCTTCAAGGTGGCATCATGGTATCTCATTTATTTTTACCATCCAGAAATATCTTGATTACCCAATTAATAAATCTATTTGATGTTATTGCTCAGTCACTGCCTATTTGTGCTGTAGTGACCATGACTAAAATAGGAGAAATATAAGAATGATTTCTTCTGCTCCCAATGAACTTGTGATGTTGTCTTGAAGACAACTTTAAAAATAACAATTTTAAACAGATAAATAACAAATGACTTTAAAATTGAATAACTTTAATTTTTTTTGAGCACTGTTTTTATGAGACAAAGACTAAGCCTTTATTTTTCTCTCATCTTATTATCTCCAGTGATTATTCTGAATTCTTGCAATTGCTTAACCTAGTTGTTAAACATATGTTGAATAAATAAGAATTTAACTGATATGAGTCTACCTGAAACTTTAGCTTTCTATAATACCATTAACATTATATCACTCATATATTCAGAAACCACAAACAAACATAACCGAAGTAGGAATATATTTGTACAGGCTAACATGTTTGAAACCTCCCATGGCCTGGCCTTCACCAAACTTTCAGAATTCATTTCCCATCGCACCCTTCTATTTTCTATACCATCTCAAGTTGTGAATTGGGGTTTATAAGTCTGACTCCCTCTGCCTTATGGACCTACATCAATTCGTACTTTTCACTAAACCTAAAATGTTTTGTCTTCTGACATTCCCTTCCCTGAATCTTGCAGATGTATATTCAAGGCACATATGACTTATAATGGCCCAGATTCACGTGTCTCCTGTCCTTCTAAAAAGTGTAGCTTTTATCATTTTTGTTATAGTCATTTCATCCTTTCTTTCCCACTGGATTAGAAAGTTCCTGAGGATAAGAAATGTTACTGTTTCTTGTTTTATTTATGCATTATTCATCACCCAACAGTTGTAGTTAAAGTACAATATAATCATGGGTGAATTGGATCTGGTTTCTGTGCTAGTGGAGCTTATAACTTAGAGCTATTAAATATTTCAAAATAAAAAGGGTTTTAAAAATAAACAAAAAAGAATAGAAGTATTAAGTAATCACACAAATGAGTACACAATTACAAACTACATTATAACTATGTGAAAAAAATCACTTCAAAAATGTGACCAAAAATAAAAAGGGGAATGTTTTTGAAGCTTTTATTCCTTATAAGCAACACTTGAAAAGAAATGAGGCAGTTAAAGACTTTTATCTTAATTCTAATTTCAATAAGAAGTCATTAGTCAAAAAAGCAAGGGGTTAATATAATACAGTTTTCATAGGATTATTATGGCTGCATAATGGTGAAAATAAAATAGTGGTGAATGTAGAGAAAAAGCGATCCCAGGAGGAGAATTCACTGATTATTTTAGTAATTCAAAAGAAATGGTGTTCGATTGAAACATAATGGAGGTTGTGGATATGAAGGTATTTCCAAATCTGAAAAAAAAAGTATTTTTGAAAGTAAACAAAGCTTACTGGCAGATGGAATACGGGGCGGGGGGTGGGGCATTGTAGCAACACCATTTGCTTCACCCCCAGCTTTCCCAGCATTCTGAGAGTCAACATCTGCTCTAACTCCGTGTCCCAATGGCTGCTGTTTACCCAACATCCCAACCTCAGCTACAGCTCCAAAATTTATTTCTCTTCAACCCCCTTCTGCCCTTCCCACAGATTTTGTTTTCCCTGCTAATGAGAGGGATAAATGGACTCTGGTTGTCTAACCCAGCACTGCTAGGACAACTGAATTCATTCTGCTTAGTGATTGATTTCGGAGAGTCACGTGACCCAGTTCTGGCTAAGACGATGCAAGCAAATGCCAACTCATGAGCGTTCCTTGAAAGGCATTTGTTTTGCTAGCACAAAGTGACAAACTGAGCTGTCATTTCTCTTTTTCCCCACTTGCCCATTCACATTTACATTAGTTTCCTATCGCTGCTGTATTAAGTGACCACAGACTTAGTGGTCACAAAATTATTATAGTCTGGGAGGTAAGAAGTCTGAAGCAGGACTCATTGGCTTAAAATCATCTGGAGATTCTAGGGAGGAATCTCTGTTTTTTCCCCACATTTAGAGGCCACCCACATTTCTTGGCTCTTGGACTCCTTCCACCTATACAACCAGTCATTGGTCAGTAGAATTTTTCTCAGCCTGTGGCATTCCTTCTGCATTTTCATCATCACATAGCCCTTTCTGAATCTCCTGACTCACTCTTTTACTTATAAGGACCCTTGTGATTATATTGGGCACACTCAGGTAACCCAGAATAAGGACCTTAATATCTTTAATTTAATCACATCTGAAAAAGCTCTTGCTATGTTAGGGTCTGAGCATTAGGACATGAATGCTTTTGGGGGTGGGGGGAATTTTCATGCCTATCACAGCATTTTTCATTCTTAGAATAGAAACAGGATGTGTCACAGTAGGACCATCTGTCATACTGAGAACATGAGATGACAAGCATGAGACAATATCACATCCAAATGCAAGTTCTAGTATTCCCTGGCCACTGAATGGCTCTTAGTAGATGTATAACTCTGTGAGACAGTAAACTCTCAACTGGCTAAGCCTTCTTATTGGAATTTTCTTTCTTGAAGAGATCCACATTAAGAAATAAATGGATCGCACTTAGAATGGGCCTCTTTGCATCCTAGACTTGCATGTCTATTTCCTTCACCAAATTAGGGAAGCTTTATTTCATTATTTTTTCAAATAGATTTCCTATTTCTTACTCTTTCTCTTCTCCTTCTGGCATCCCTATAAATAGCCATGGGGCTGTATAAAGTACAGTATAGGAAATGGAGCAGCCAAAGAACTTACACACTTACCCATGGACGTGAACAATGATGTGGGGAATCGCCTGAGGGGGTAGGGGGTGGAGGGGGGCACAGGGGGAAAAGGGGGGACAACTGTAATAGCATAATCAATAAAATATAATTTTAAAAAAATTCTCCAACATAAAAAGAAATATATCTCATGTTATGACCCAGTAATGGATCACAACACTTATTTTGAAAAACACTGACCTAAGAATAAAGATTGTTTTAAACTATTTAATATTTTTTCTGTTTCTCCACATTATATTGCACTTCATTTGAACTATGTAAATAAAGCAATGTTTACAAAGGAATTGATTTTTAAAAGATCATCCCTTAGCACTGAACTCCATAAAGCTCTCAGCAGCACCTGATAATGTCAGTGAGCTGCTACTCCCTGAATTTATCCATGACTTAAACTGAAACACTGTTACAATTATATTTTTCCCACTTTGTATTCTTTCTTATGATTGTCCTTCATTCTTTTGTCCTCTTATGTTAACCTAAGTCATTTTTCTTTTAAGATTCTAGGCTAACCTATAATGAGAACTGCATTTAATATCACAACATATTACACATATCCAGGGGTAGTCTTTGGTTCTCAACTATATTTCCTCAATTAAATTTCTGTATAAAAATAATTGTTATATAGAAAAAATGACCCTATTTCTATCAAATGTGAAACTATTCATGTGCCACAGCCCGCAGCCCTGCCTTTTCTGAGCATTTATGTATCTTAGACAATTATCTAATCTTTTGTCCTGGTTTGGCTCAGTGGATTGAGCGTCGGCCTGCGAGCTAAGTGTCGCTGGTTCGACCTTCCAGTCAGGGCACATCAGAGAAGGAAAACTCTGACTCCAAAAAACCTCCGCTGCCTTGTGGCATACCTCTTCAGGGGAAAGGCTAAGGGAGTAAACCCCGACAGAAAATCCGGAGCCGGAGTCCCTAAGGCGGTTTGACATTGTAGTCAACACCGGCAACTCCTGCGGCGCACCTGAAGCCAAGCTGTATTGACTCCGTCTTTCCCTTGGACCCTTCAGCTGCGGAGAGAGGGGGGGTCTGCTGCATGGGCAACAGCAGATCCTCCATATCACCCTGCCCAGGCTCTGTAGCTTCAGCTTCACTGGAGAGGACACTCCAGCGTCATCGCAAGATGTCGATTCAACACGGGAGGAGACAGATCCCGTGTCACTCCCGAGTCGGACTGCACAGCCATTCTCGGCGGTGCAGATAGACTCTTAAGAAGCTACACCATCATCTCTCGAGGCAGACGGCTGCCGATGATGTCCTGCATAGTTTTTTTTCCTTTTTATTGTAATTATGTTCTAATAACTTTCTATTACACTCATCATAAAAAGAAGAAAAAGATGATGAAGGCGGACCAGGAGTAGGAGGAGAAATTCCTTTAATTACATGTCCTTCTCCAGCTCCGCTCCAGTTCTCGGCTACCCTGAAGTCAACATCTAGAAAGACCTGCCTATAATCATATACTCGTGTTCTGTTTCATCACCTCCATTTCTCTCTTTTTGCACTATTCTGATTGGACCATCATTGTCACTATTGATTGGACTTTCATTATCATGAGCCAACTTTTGTCAAGCTACACACAAATAATCCCAATGGTAACTTTTCTGTTCTTGTCCATGAAGTTTTAGACACACTCAACACACTTCATCGCCTCCTTCTGCGTTAAAGACTTTCTTCTCGTAGCTTCCAAAATTCCATCTCCTCCTTGTTTTTCCCCTAGTCATTGATACACTCTTATGAGTCTCACTTGCTAGCTCCACACCCCAGTCTGGGCAAAGTCCTAGATGTTTTGCTGGATCCTTTACTCTTTTCTATGTGCAACTAGAAACCTCTTGAATCCATCAAATCCCTGGGCTTTAACCAGTATCTATAGTAACAGGACTTTCAAGTCTCTGTCTTTTTTTCTGGATTCTCTCTGGAAGCATGACTTGTATAAACAACTGCACCGTAGATATTTCCACATAATATAGGACTTCAGAAGTGCATATGGCCTAAAGATGATCTTCTCAGTTCTCTTCATTTTCTAAATGGTAAAGTCAACATCTAACAAAGATGAGTAACTTGCTCAAGCTGACACCCCTTGTCAGGAGCAGAGCAGAGATTCCTCTACCCCAGCACCATCGGCTGCAGGTTAACAGGCCCCAAACTCACAGGATGCAGCCATTCGTCAAGTACTCAGAAGCAAGAATGTAAAGTTTCTTTTGGTTTTCTGGAAAAGCCCAACACTGGACAAAGCTCCAATGGCCAGACTCCTGGAACTACAAGCTCTGTGGTGGAACTTGGTCTTTGGCACTGGTGAGTGTCACAGCAGAAAGAAAACTACATTTCCTTGAAGCTTTCCCAAATAATTCAATCTGATTCTTACACTTTCTTTTTTCCTTCCTCTCTCTGCTGACAGATTTCACTGGGCTGCTGCAGGTTTATATGCTCCCCAACCTGATTATATTTCAGTTTATTGATTAAAAATTACCAATATGATATAAAGCTACCACACAGCTAGGCATAATCATTTATGAATGATCACTTTTGTAGATAATGATCACTCCAGGGGGAGGCTCTCTTTAAATGATCCCATTAAATAGTTGTTCATTCAGAGATTGCTCAGATTTATATTATTCATGCAAATTTCTAAATCCTTGACACTCAAAAGCCTGTTTCCAAAAATATTTAGATTTCACAGTGTACCTTCTTCCACTGAACTGTCTTCACCGATGAGACTTAAAGATCAAAGACACACTGGAGCCTAACATTCAACATTTGAAGGTTTACGTTAATTATTAAAATAACGCATTTTCCTCATGTCTTTTTCTTTGCTGAGTCTTCAGGCACTAACGACAATCATTAGTATAAACAATCCAAAATGAGATTACAGTTAAAAATTGCAATGGCTAAACAAATTCTCCATGATCATGGGGATGATTCAGTTAAAGCAAATTGCAGCTAACGGCTGGGCAGCAATGAGAGAAACAGAGAAATTATCTGTATCAAAAACAAAGTTCTAAAGCCAAAATATTTAAGAGGAGTACAAAATGGTCTGGCTCGAGAAAATAAACCAAATGCCAACAGTTTACAATCATAACGGTCACAAATGCCAGGTACTTTGAATACTCAGCATTCTGCGTGCCAGAGAATTTACTAGGGAACACCAATTATGTGAATGTAGGCTATACAGTGAACAGCTATGGTTTTATTTTTCCCATAGCGGTACCCAGCTATAACTCTGCAGGCTCACTCATTCCTGTAACCTCTAGGGAGCCTTTATTACAAGGTGTCATGAGTACTCAAAGGGCAGATTTCTGGGACTTAAACTTCATTAACTTTATAGAACAAATGCATGACGACTCTTGTGATTTTTTTTTTTTGTTGTTGTTGTTGTTAAAACATATTCTTTTACAGTGGGACAGGATTTGACTATAGAGTTATTTTTATGAAAAAAATAGGGGGAGAATTTTCAGGAACAAAATCTAAGGTCCTTATTTTATGCTAAAAAATTCAGACAGAAGTGAGCATCCAACGCTAGTCATTTTAGTCATAATGGGGAGGGAGAGAGATGCATGGCCCCCAGCCTCCTCTTCTGGGTGATGGCCATTGGGGGAATGAGGAGGAAACCGTACAGGGGAAGGAGGCTTGCTACAGCTCCACAAACAAGTGCCTGGTTTCTTCTGGTAATTCCCTTCACTTACTCTCAGACACCATGCTCAGGACAGGACAGCAGCAGGATGGCATTGTAAATAATTTTGGCTTGAAATGAAACAAGGGTATGTGGAATGGTCAAAGAAACAGCAGGGCCTAAAGTGGCCAAAGCAGTAAAAACTGTTAAGGACAACCCGGGCTGGAGAGCAGTTAAAGGGGTAAAAATATTTACTCAGGAACTCTTGCAATAAGAGCAAGAGACATCAACATAGAACTGAGCTCAATTCTGAATACAGCATGGAAAAAATGGAGATTTATAGCCAAGGGTTGGGTAGAGAGTCCATGGAGGGAAAATTACTGAGCAGAAACATCAAGGAGTTGGAGGCTGAAGGAAGAGCAGGGCGGTCACATATGAGCCAGAGGATGGTCGGGGAAGAGAAACGTGTCACATACCAAGGGTGGTCAGATATTGAAGGTGGAGGATTCCCAATAAATTGAATTCACAAAATCCTTGCTCCAATGGGTGATTCAGGTCTAACAAGGATGGGCGCCAAGGTAGAGCCTAGAGCATTACAGGTGTTTGACTAAAGTTTAGCCCAGGAGACAGCCTTTGTTAGAACTGTTGTTTCTAATAAGGGAGGCAACCGAGTTGCCTATCACCCGCAAATCCTTTCCTTTTGCTTTCTGTTTTCTAAGCTATAAAGCCACAATTCCCCTACATGATAGAATATTTTCATATTTGTGCCCACATAGTGTAAAGTGCAGGGGGCATGTGTTCCTTATTTAGCGTGTCAGGTTAATTTTACCTTCAGCTGTTTATTTTTGGCACAAAATTTGTTCATGTGTTCTTTGTCTTCGTCATTTGTGAACATTCTTTATAGTTATGATTTATGACTTAAAAATAAAACTGTAGGAAGTACTGTTTCCTATTTCCAGTATGACTAGAAAAACAGTGTACTGGTTTCCTTCACATTCAAAAATAAAATCAGTTTTATGATTTTGTGGCAAGGCTTGAACTAAGGAGATAATATAAGTGTTTTCCATCATCACTGTGCATTAGGCTTCTAACCTCAACAATGGAGACTTTTGCCCAAATATATTTGAATAATTTTCCACACTATTCACGCTTTCTTCACTTTCTTTAAACAGATTGAGCCCAAGTGTCTGGATTACCTACCCCTATTGTAGAAAACCTTGACTTGGGATTAGTTTACTCTCAAATATTTTCTAAAGGAACTCAACTTTAGAGGATCAGTGTGCACTTGTAGTTCATACCAGAGCTATGGGTAATGTTTACTTGACAGGCTGACAGGTTTTCTTTTTCCCATCATAACTAAGAATTTTAATTTTGTGTCTGAAAAATTATACGATATAATACATTTCCCTCAAAGCCAGTTAATATGAAGCACTGGTCATTAAAAGCAAGCTGAGCATTTTGAATATATATTATTTATTTCTCAAGGGACGCCTTTCTCAATAGGTCATAATTTGAAGATATGCTATTATTGTGATTAATTATAGCTCCTCCCAACCAGTATCTGAAAAAATGCAAATAGCCACGGTAATGCAATTATTTGAAGTTTTCATTTTAAAGGAGCCTTTCCACTCAGAAATCAAATATACAGCAGAGGCTGCATAGCTCTAGCTGACAGACCTTCAGATGGATGGACCTATTACCCTCTCTCCAAACAGGAAGGCCAGGTCACTCATTAAACCATGGTCAATAAAAATGGTAAAATAGGCTTTGTCCTGAGGACTGATGGCTGGATAATTTGACAAAAGGACAGAGAAGAATTGTGAAAAACCAGAAGATCAATGGCTATTAATTTAAAAGCCACACATATCCTAGAATTAAACACTTTATGTTGTTATGTAGGATAATTACCATTTTCAATTAGCTGACATTTCAACGTAGCTTTGGGAAGGTAACAAGACAATAACCCTCTCTGCCTTTTGTCAATGATCTCCTGGTATTGCTTCAAAGGCAAACTCAATACCTTGTGAACAATGGCTTTCTTTGTCATGAATAGCAAGGAGTACACAGAGTTCAAAGGAAGTTCAAGTGATATATATGCTTAGGCAACATATCTCATGTTAATACTTCCCTGAGTGAATATCTTTTCCCGGCCATTTCCCTAATAAGTATGTTCAGTGAATGCAATAAAACAGTACTGTTTTTGTATTATGATGATACTATGAAAAATAGAAGAGAATTAGAAAGTCTAATTTACAAATTTCTATCCCATCAGTGTATATAATTTATATCACTGTTTTTACTCAGTGTTGTAAAACTTGAATATTCACGTAAATCTACTGACTAGCATGTCTGAAATTTGAAAGTGTAGTATTATTTTTACCTTAAAATAAATCAGCCATTTCTCTTTGAATAAAAAAATTCTTTCATTTGTTAAGAGAACATGTAAAAATATGGATGAAGGTCATTTGTTGCAAAAAGCTCATCTGGAAGACATATTTGCTATATAGAACACGAACTTGAGTCTATATCTCAAGGAATATAGACAATATCATCACAGGGAGAGAAAAGAAACATGCTCCACTTTACTCTCTTGTACTTTGGCAAATTGTGTTGCATCTGCTACGGACCAGGCAAAGTAAAAGTAACATTTTGGAAAAAAAGAAAGAAAAGCTCATTAAGCCAGAGCACCAGGCCATTATTGCAGTCTTCATTCTAGCCTGTTCTGGTCCCCCTGTGAAGTGTACTTTTTAATCTAGTCCTCCAGCAAATACAGCACATAGGTCACAGAGCTGGAGCAGGATTGAAACAGAGAGAATGTAAATAATGCATTACAACCTATCATTCCTGAAATGCAAAACTCAAAGTCCATGTCTCACTTATGGCCACTGATCACTAACATGGCCTCTGTATTTGAGAAGCATTGAGGCCCTAGTCATAATTGAAAATGGAAACTTACAGAAGTATCTTAGAAGGTTTGGATGCCATCAAGCCCAGACAATGGAAGAAGCCCTGTGGTATGTACTTTCTAGACCTCAATCCTCAAAATCTAGATGTGAAATGCTGCTCTGTTCTATACTGTATAACTTTTAGAAACATCACAGATGTCTATTTTTAATAGTTTTTCTTAATGAGGCAAATGGTCATTAATATTTTAGATCCATCTTACCATTTGATGCTGCTGTGGTGTGAATATTTGTGTCCCCTTAAAATTCCTTTTGAAATCCTAACCCCTAAAGTGATGGCATCAGGAGGTGAGGCACCGTGGAAGTGATTTAGATTAGTGCTCTTATAAAAGAGACCACACAGAGAAATCTAGCCCTTCCTGCTATGTAAGGTAACAGTGGAAAGATGACTATCCAGGCTGTAGACTCTCACCAGACACTGACTACACCAGAGCCTTGATCTTGAATTTTCCAGTCTTCAAAACTATGAGAAATACATCTCTATTGTTTAAAAGCCATCCAGTTTATATTACATTTTATAATGGTCAACATACCCTAAGACAAGATATCAGGTGAAATTGCGTAGCTGTGGGAAGTCCATTATAAATAAGGTGCTTTCCAATTGCTTTGCTTTGTTCACACAAAACGTCTGAATTGCACTCTTTTTTCATATGGTTCTTAAAATTTTAATTTCACACACTTCCGAGTCATGATTATATTATCAATTAAGCATGCTATTAGCACAACTGGAGAAGCCTGAGACATACGCTGCTGTACAGTTACAATTAATACTGACCTGATAATACCTGGAAGCTGCTACTCAAAAAATTTGTCATACTCTACAGCCCAAGCAGTCGACGCCAGGTTTATAAATTCCCTTTATATTCATCTACAACACAGCAATGGTTAAACCATTTAAAGTCAAAGAATAAAATGTATACTATACCTGTTTTATGTTGAAAGGTATGAATCCACTGACCCTATTCTCTTAGCCCTTGAATGGGCTGCACGTTTTGGGCAACTGACATAGGTACTTGGAGCTTTTATATTATAAAAGCTCTAAGAGAGTCTTAGGAAGGAAGAAGAAAGAGCCCCAGTACTTACTGAGAAACTGACTGACATATGCTACCTCATTTAATCACTACAACAACCTCAATAGCTTGAAATGCCCAACAGGACAGACAGCATCGGTTTGGCTCCACATTACATCCTTAAGCAGCCGTGCTTAGAAAGAGAACAGACTTTCAATAAATGTTCTTGCAGAAGGAAAAAAGGGGAGGGAAATAAAAACTGAAGTTGATATTTTTATACTGAGATGAAATAGCTGAAATAAAGAGGGAATAAATAATTTCCCCAAGATCATACAGTGAGGAAGAGAAGGGCCTAGAATTCAAATTCTGATATGTCAGAATCCAAAACCCATGATGATTTCTACTCTAAAATATTCTTCCATTTTTATATGAATTATGTTTCTTGCTATTTGGAAATATTGCCCATGACTTCATTCCTGCTAGCCACCAGCTGAGAGCTTTGCAATTACCTGGAATTTAAGTCAGAAAAGAGAAATTATTGAACAGATGTGGTGTCCAACTATTTCTGCGTCTCTCATTTTCTACAGTAACGGGACCACCCACTGTGGAGATACAGAAACAGGTGCACGCTTAGTTCATTCCCCAGCTCTACATTCCTTATCTCAGGGTGGGTTAAGTAAATAAACGCCTCCTGAGCTTCTTCACTGGGATCTAATACAAACACCCATCCACATTTTCACTTATGTCATTTTTCAGATAATCACATACTCATAAAACTGTTTTAACGTCTCAGCAAATTAACCCATTAGCACCTGCAACTCCTTGAAATTCCCCCAAGGACTCAGTATTTTTCTCAATGAATAATGCTCTGCCAGTCAATTGACTAGGTTTTCCTGCTCTGCTTGAATAGAGTGTGCATCTTTTATTAGCAATGCAATTGAAGATCCCAACCCTGGATGATATATCTATAAAGAGGGAGAGATGAGTAATCAAATGACCTCAGCATGTTCCCTTGGAGTGTCCCTTTTTATTCTGATCCTCAGAAGGTGACAGCCACTTCCACCTGTGTGCTGTCCTCACAGGTCTATGTTCTACCTTAAATGTCATCTCCAGAGTAAATGAAAAATACCTCCGCTGGTTCTCGTTAGTAGAGCTCAGAGAGTCTGGTATATTTTAAAAATGTTAAAAGGAAAACCATCAAAGAAAATAAAAATAAATGAGGGGATACAGATAAACTAATAAGTGAGCTTAGTTTAAAAAGTGCATTTTTCTGCTCTTCCCTTTATAACTTATTTCTGGATCTAATTTCCATATCTCTTTATTTTTTTAAAAGTTTTATTTATTTACTTTTAGACAAAGAAGAAGGGAGGGAGAAAGAGAAGGAGAGAAGCATCAGTGTGCGAGAGAAACATCAAGCTATTGTCTCCAGCACCCGCCCTGACCATGACCTGGCCTGCAACCCAGGCGTTTGCCCTGACTGGGAATCGAACCAGTGACCTTTCACTTCACATGAATGTGCTCAATCCACTGAGCCACACTGGTCAGGGCTCCATATGTCCTTCTACACTCTGGCTCAGAACAATGTCCATTTTTTAGTTCCAGTAGGGTTTGGTCACCATTAACGGCAGTGTCAGCCCAGCTGCAGCGAGATGGCCTCTTTGTACTTGCCATCACATGACACTGTGTCTCCATTCCTTAACTCTTTGGAGGACAAATCAGGAAAGGAGCCCCCTATTTCCCCACCTGTCCCTTGCATTAATCTCTCACTAAAGGAACCTGCTCATGCTCCCACATGCTTAGTACTCCTTTCATAGTTGGTAACAACGCATGTTCTCTGTCACATTTATAGCATCGAGTGGGCCAAAGTCAGTCCCCCAGAGGCCTTTAAATATATAAGAACATGATATTTAACCCACAGGTTAAAAGAACACCCTGTGTCACTGTGAAGCCCGAAGCTGCATAATCAGGTTGGGTTTCAGACCTATGACAACCTAAACGATTTTTTTCTTTTATTAACGTAGCATCAGAATGACTGGAATGAGAAGTCTATTGCTCAGCACTGGTCAAGGGTAGAAGACGCTGAATGGAGGGGTCAGCGGGAGGCCGAGCGCATTATCCTCCCGCTCCATGTTTCCCTTCTGATTGGCCGCCTCTCTTCTCTTCTCTGAATGGTCTCTCCTTCTTCCCAGATGTTTTAGGGCTACAGTAAATCATGTCCCATAAAAGGAGAAAATGCATAGATAGAAAATACAGCTGAAAGTCAATGTATGTTCAGCTATTTCTTAAAATACAAGTTTGAGTTCCACGCAATCTGCTTTAAAATACAAATTGATTTACTATAGCAGGAAAATGCAATAAGTATTACATGTTAATATCTTATATATTATACAACAGGCCTCTTTGTATAGAACCATTTCATATACATACAGCTGAGTATCAAACTACATGAGTTTAATCTGCACTGGTCCACTTCTACATGGGTTTTATTTAAAAAATAAATACAATCAGTTTTCCATATGCCCAGCTTTTGCATCTGGAGACTCAACCAGCTGTAGGTTGGAAACATTATTTTTGACCTACAGTTGGGAATCATGGATGTAGTGCATCAAATTTTAGCACCCATGGGGGACTTTGGACCAGTCTCCCATGGACACTGAGGGGCAAATGTTGTTAAGTTTCAGGGAGTAAAAAGTATTCCTTTAACAAAATCAGTAACAGCTGTTCTTCATTTAGGCTATCACTATAAGTCTCCAAGTCCTATGCACCCTGCCCTGTGTCAGGCACAGGGAGATAAAAAATTAATAAGACATCGGGGAACAGTTAAACAGACAATCTCAAGGCAGGGTATTAATCCATGTACTAGACACAGGACGCTAGGAGCATATCCCCGAAGCACACGGCAAGGCCATGCGGGGGGTTCTGGAGGAAGTGAAGCCCAGAGCAAGTCCTAAAGGAGCAGGCAGGTGAATAATGGGGTTCCTCTCCTGGGTGGAGAGGGCACGTACACAGGATGACACTTGTGCTTTGCCGGGAACTCTGAGGAGTTCTGAATGGCTGGAGAGGGACCAAAAAGCTGCAGACAAGGGAAGTGCTCAGACAATTCCGCTGTGCGCTTCCCCCAAACAACACAGGCAATGTTTGTGTCTATATGTGCATGTGTGCATGCATTGTGTTAGTTAAACCTAGGTGTGGAAAAGCATGATGTAAGAAATTTAGCTAAGCACCCTTTTTGTAAAAGTATGGAAGATGTTACTCATATAAATAAACATGCTTTCCAAAAGTTCGAAGTTCCAACTTATTTACATTCCTGAACCAAGGAAACCCCCAGATCATGTCTACCTGCTTTGATTCAGATCAGACATTTACTTGCACAAGACAGCTGAGCAATTTAGAAAAGGTAAGTGGCTGCTCCTCCCCAGACAGGACAGGCTTTGGACCCACATTCCAAACAACCAAGAACGCTCTCCGAGAGTGAGACAGACTTTTTCCATATTCCCATTTCACTTTCTGCCTATTCTTATGGGAATATCTCTCTCCTGAAGCTGTAATTTGCTGTTTGTATGTTTGTTTCCCTTGAAGGGAAGTGATATGCTTTGTATTCTCAAGTTTGGAGCACCTGGAAACTTGTTTAGATGAATCCTTGAATCCATAATTGAATCAACCCACTTATTAGCTGTCCCTCCCTCCCCCAGGTATTACACTATTTTGCCTTTAACAGTTGGGTTTCGTCACATGGGTATTATCTCAAACACTTAGAGCATCTTTAAGGATGTGGAGGGGAAAAATGTGGGAGAGTTAAGCTAGAAACATTACTTTTAACTTGTGACAGAGGAATAAAGGCTTAGCTCTCTGTTTATTTTTATTAAACTCCACTTTGTGTTGGACATTTCATATCCTAACATTTCTCTGCATCTCACCAGGGTGCATGAAGCCTGCTTAAAACTCTTGCCTCTGACAGTTGTTCAAGCTGCCTATACTGTCAGCACTGAGGAATAAATTGTTTTGGGAAGGGGGTTTTAAAGTCTAGAATTTTCTTTGGGTCTCACAACCAGGTCTATTTACAGGCAAATCTGAATAACAGTGTAACCCAGAAGTTAAAAATATGACATTGCAGTTAGATTGCATTCTTTCTACATACTTCTGCACAGTTTCGGGAGGTGGAGCAAGTTATTTTACTCTTATGATTTAATTTCTCCATCTGTGAAATGGGAGCTAATAATAGGAATGACATTATATTGATTTTTTTTTGTGTGAGAATTAAATAAAAGAATGCATAAAATGTACACAGAACAGTGACAGACACATAATAAATGCACAACATATGCATTATTGGGATATTATTTTCTCTACAAGCTTTATGAGGGATAAGCATGTGAAACTAGAAAGAAAAACATCTAGCCAGACTCATCTATAAGCATGAACTCATACTGTTGCATGCCGAAGTAACTGGATTTCCAATTTGATTATTCAGTAGTCATTCTGTGCTTACTTTCATTCTTACGATGGATATGAGTTTCTGTCCATTATCCCTTCTCTTTCCTTAATGTCTTCAAATGATACTAATAATGTCTGAAAAGCTCAGAAGGTAAAGGTGAAATTAGCTCTCTAAGCAGCCTTATAATGTTAAAGCACCTCCTGAGAGTTTCTTCAAAAGCCACTTAAGGCTTGCTCACTATCACATCACAAAGCATTATTGACAGAAACTAGAAGTGCCGCCCTACAGTTGGGAAATGAAGGTCTCTTTCTTCCAGCTTTTAATGGGAAGTTCAGCCAGAACAGTTTGAAGCCTGTTTAGTTAGCATGGTGGGCACCATACCTTTAATTAACACCTCAAGTTCAGGACCCTTTCAATTTAATCAAACTGTAACCTGCCTTGTTTTTAGAAAGAACAATACTCTCTAAAAGTCTGATATTTACTCAATGGTGCTTATATCAGCTTTTTTTTTTTTTTTTTTAATCCAATAGCTCACACCATGAACCACAGAATTGCCAGGTACCACCATCCTATTATCGACAATTCTTTAAACCTCCATGGAGAGAATGACCAAGAGCAACATAAAACTTTATTACTTTTTTATTACTCCATAATTGGCTTTTGATTAGAAGAGAAATAAGCTATGGTCAAAAGCCCTGACAATTATTGCTTCTATAAAATGTACATTTTACTGCCACTGTAAGAATTAGATTTACCATCAACAGAGTACTGAATTAAGATCAAAATCTTGAGTGATATGTTGCAAGCCAATGTTTTAGTCCTACGTTCTTTAATTTGCACCCTCAGGGTCAGGGACCCTTAAGAGAGTAACTGAGAGAAAATAGGGAGATGAGTCCTTACTATTCGATTTGGTGATTTTATACAAAAACTATTTGGTTGGCCAAAATGTCCATATGGATTCTTTCATATAACAAATGACACATTTTTCATTTTCACCAATAACTTCATTGATTTGGCTATTTTGAGTATGTCAGCTACCTCCTGATATTGGCTTCTAGTGGGTAGAGGCCAGGGGTGCTGCTAACCATCTTCCAATGCATAAGATAAACCTACAGCAAAGAATTAGTTGGCCAAAATATCAACGGTACCAATAAACTTTGCAAACCACTTCTGACACATTCGATCAGTCACAGCACCTCTCCATACATTGCAGAGATCTATTGTTGTGTTTTGGTTACTTTTTTGCCTTTCTTGAAATAATAAAGCATAATACACTAAAAAAGTTGCATATTTTCTTCCATCTTCAATATTAAAATGGCTGCAAAAATTCACCAATTTTGATAAGTTTTTTTTTTTTAATGTGCACTGATATGACAGCTGCCACAATACAGCTTGACAAAATTGTTGCAACTGAAGTTAAAGATAATTAAGCATTACTAGAGCCATCCTATAGAAAAAAAAAGATGCATTTTTTGGCCAACCCAATAAGAGTCTCTCAGGGTTCTGTTATCAACCTAATACTTATTTTCGGTATCATGAAGACTACTGTTTTCCAAAGTCTATTCTAAGTCAATTTGTCCAGATATACAAGGCTACTTTATCACTGAAATTATCCTAATGACCACACAGCAAGATTAAACCATGTCAGATGAAATGTTATTTTTATGATGATCATTGGGCTAAAGTTTTGTGATAATAGTCCCTCTGTAATAGGTGTGGAGCTCAGGGTTGGGGGGGGGATGTTATTCAGTTCCTATTCAAATGCTGAACGGGGAGGGATATGATTGCGGGAAAGGGGGTGGGTTGGGTGGGGGAGAGAAATTAGGGGAAAAGGGGACAACTGTAATTGAAAAACCAAAAGAAAAAAAAAAAGAAAAACCTCACTGAAAAAAAAAAAAATTTCTTTTTGAGAGACAACAAAAGGATTTTGCCTGAAGGAACCTCAGTGATCCAATTAATGTGTAAATATATGGCTATTCACCTCAAGGGAAAAAAACACCAAACCAAACCAACTAAAAAACACTCAGGATAAAAAGAAAACACGGTTGGGTTTGCAAGAATCAAAACAATGTCTTGACTCTAGGTGAGCTCATCTAATTTGTAACACATAATATCTCTTTCTGACTGGGATAGACTACAAATAATATAGGTCAAGTCAAAGTATACCATCAAATTGTTTGACATCAGCTAAACACTCATGTTGAAATAAATTCCACTTAGCCTATTTTAAAGAACATATTCTTCATCCTTTTTTTTTTTCTAACTAGTCTATATTCTACCTACATGTGAAATTATTTCATCAGAAGCATTATTTCAAGAGACTGGCTTCACTTTTAAAACAAATAGCAGCAGAAACAACTATTTCATATTTGTTATAACAATTGTAGTTATTCAGTAACGTGAGCACTTGTACATGTGTCCCATGCCCCAAATAAAGGCACACATGAGACATTTATTTCAGAATTGATTGTATAGTAAATTTTGCTTGCTCTTTGGAAAGCTGATAGTCTTTCTACATTTGAAGAAAAATAATTTTGCAAATTCTGTCTTCTCTCCTTACATTAATTGCTGGGAAACATGGAAATGATACGCTATTTGTCACGGTAAGTCAGAGACAGACAAATACCATATGATTTCACTTATATGTGGGATCTAAGGATCAAAATCAACTAACAAATGAAATAGAAACAACTCATAGATAACAAACTTACAGCTGTTAGCTGCGAGGGGATTTGGGGGCTGGTAACAAAGGTGAAGGGATTAAGCAAAGAAAAAAAAAACAAACAAACCTCATAGACACAAACAATAGTATGGTGATTACCAGAGGGAAAGAATGTGGGGGGGGGGGGTAAAAGAGGGTGAATGGGGGGATAAATAGCGATGGCAGGAGACTGTACTTGGGGTGGCAAACACAAAACACCAGAGATTTTCAACCAGTTTGCCTCGAGAATTTTTAAAACGTGCAATACATGACTGTTTAGTCAGTGGCACTGACCTCTTTTCCCTTAGATGATCAAATTAAAAACTGACAACAACCAACACAACAATTGCCTACTGGTATGAATGTGCTGTCTTGAACTATAAATATATAGGCCATATAGAGTTGTATCTTATTGGTCACATGACATAATAAGATTGCATCTGATTGGCTTGCTCTTTCTTTTCTTTCCTTCCTTCCTTCCTTCTTTCCTTCTTTCTTTTTCTCTTTCTCTTTCTTCTTTCTTTCTTTCTTTCTTTCTTTCTTTCTTTCTTTCTTTCTTTCTTTTCTTTCTTTCTTTCCCCACTTATCCCCTCTATGCCCACCTCGACCTGATTGGCTAATTCTTGATATTGGACATCATTATATATAAGTATAGGCATTTGATTTTTTTTAAAGTCACTTTGCAGCAAAAAAGGGGAGGTAATTACTGTACTTTCTATGTAAACCAATACAATTTATTCCTATTTTTGTAAGATTGGCAACAATATATTTTTAGTGAGCTCAGAATTTTAGTAGTTAATATGTGCCATGCAATGAAAAAAAGTTGAAAATTACTGCAACATACAGATGATGTATTATAGAATTGTACACCTGAAAGCTATATAATTTTATTAACCAATGTCTCCCCAATCAAGTTAATAATTTTTTTAAAGATCCTGTGAAGATGTAAATCAGAACACATCAGTCTTTCGGCTCTAAACCCTCCAATGGCTTCCTATGTTATTCTGATTAAATGATCACCATTCATTCCCACTAGCAAGTCCCCATACAATCTGGCATCCAGGTATTTCTGACTGCAATCCGTAATCATTGCCTGGTCCTTCTCTCAGACCCAGCCACACAGACACCCCTCCTGCCCCTTGCACATCACGGACTTCCAGGCCTTTCCACTTGCTGTTCCCTTTACCTCTCTCATCTCTCTCAGGCCTTTACTCAAATATCACCTACTTAGAGAGATCTTCTGTCTTAGTCTCATCAAGCTGCTATAACAAACTATCATAAACCATGTGACTTAACATCTGTTTTTCACAGTTCTGGAAGTTAAGAAGTTCAAGATCAAGGTACCAGTACATACGGGTCTGGTGGGGCCCCTCCTTCTGGTGTGCAGATGGCTATCTTCTCACTGTTTCCTCACATGGCAGAGAATGGGACAGGACACTTGCTCCTCTCTCTTTACACCAGAAGGGCCCCTACGCTCATGACCTCTTTATCTCCCACAAGTCCCTTCCCCAAGAACCAGCAAGTGGGATGATTAAGGTTTGAAGATAAGAACTGGGGGGAGATACAAGCATTCAGTCCATAGAAACTCCCTGACCAGTCCATCTATCTATCTATTTATATTTTTTACTGAACTTATCGGGATAACATTAGTTAACCAAATTATACAGGTTTAGGATGCACAATTCTATGACACATCATGTGTGCACTGTATTGTGTGTTCACCACCCTGTCTCAAGTCTCTCTCCATCACCCCTTATCCCCTCTGTTCCCTCTTCCAGTTCTCCCAACCCCCGCCCCCTGCCACGATCACCACACTGTTGCCCATGCCCATGAGTTTTTCCTCTTTTGCTCAATCCCTCCATTCCCCTCACCTTGAACCCCCAAAAACATCTAGTGAACAAAATGAACTAATAAACAAAACAGTGACAGACTCATAGATAGAGGGCAGGCTGAAAGACTGACCAGTCCATTTAAAATTAAACTTTTCCTTTCCTTTTTGCGCAATCTCTGTTCTCTTTTTCTGCTTTGGTTTTTATCATAGCATTTATTGCTCATCACACTATGTATATTTAATTATTTTGTTATAGTATGCCTCTCTCAACTATATGATTGTTAAAGAAGGGTCTGTCCCACAGGGGAAGCTCAATGCACATTTGTTGAATCAATTAATAACTTTTTCCATTTTCTTTTTTTAAAAGTACTTCTCCCTTTGCAACTTTTCTGTGTCGTTGAGTCTACAAAGAGTACATTTTACTTTGTTTCACTTAATATAAAATTTACAGGATTTATTTCTCATTCTCCTTAATGTTTTTGATTGATTTCCAGAAGAAGAAGAGAATTCTAACTTATAGAGCCATGTCTGTGGAAAAAAAATCTTACTAGAGTGTTTTTAAGACCGGTTGTTTTTTCCTCTGCAATGTTTCTAAGTTTCACTCATATTTCATAGTCTCCCAAACCCTAACACCTTTCCTGTAATACATCTTGTATATTCTACTGGGAAAATGCACTTTTAGTTATGTTACCCTAGAATCCACAATTCCTTATTGCATTTTTAGATACATCTATCTAGGAAAAGGGTCCCTGTGGTTTATATTCCCAGCTTTAACGTATTTTTTAAGTTTACTGTCACACATACTCTAATATTCTTCTCCTACTTCAGGATGATGTATTATAGAATTCTATACCTGAAATCTACATACTTTTATTTACCAACGTCACCCCAATAAATTTAATAAAAGAAATAAAAGACTTTGTCCTCTTCTTGTACCGCTCTACTTTCTCAGACACTAGCCAGTCTTCAAGACTTTGTTCGCCTGCACCCTCTCCTTATAGCAATTTCCAGTTATTCTAGATAGTAACATAGATCTCTTTCTTATTGGAATAACTACTATAATTTTAGTATGAGACATAATTGAGTGTTCAGTTGCTCTTTGGGACTATGTTTTAAGTTATTTGAGTGCTACATTAAGGACTCAAATTTCTTCAATATCCTCGTAGACATGTTATTTTAAAACCCAGTGATTGGTTTTTTAATTTATTTAACACATAAAGTGCCTAGCACACATTGGCCACTTTTTTCCTTGCAGAAAGAATACAACAGAAAGGAAGGAAGAAATAGAGGGAGAGAAGGAGGGAGGGAGAGAAGAGCTGGTAGTGACCTTATTTTTTTGAGTTCTATGCATTTAGTTTGGTTGAGGAGTAAATATATGCCAGTGTAGTCCACACTTGGATCTTTAAAGTGAATCGACTTAGTTAATAAACATAACATTAACACATGCATATTAACTTTTAAGGACATTGCAATAAGTACGATACAAGCCACACCCTTTAAATGTCCAAGGTGTAAAACAGTCATTGGTAACTGCTATAAATGTGATTGACAAGTACGAAATTTATTATATCATCATGTTATGGCATGTTCAAATGGAGACTATATGATAAACCAAATTAAAATTGCTTATACTCGAATTATTTATTCATGATGAATGAGGATATCATATTCCTTCTATTAAAAGTACTCCACATTATTTCCCAGGAATCTTTGTACTGAAATTCTAACAGTTGGTGTGCTATTTGGTAGAGATGTAAAGATAAATTTATTCAATTTCAAGGAAATCACAATGATAAGGGTCAGATAAATCTCCCTCTTATTTCTACATTATGCTTTTTCTATTTTTTTTAAAAGCTAGAGTTCACTAGGTCTTTTAAACTAGAAAGACTAAAGGAAAAAAATGGAATTCCAGTTTTAAAATAATAATAAAAGAAGCTTGCAGCACAGGTTATATATCAAAAGCAGTCATAGATGAGATGTATGCATTTCATAGGACTAACAGCATAAAGGTAGAACATTATTAAATAAAGCAAAATAAAACTGAAAAAAATAATATATGCATTCAGAAGAACATTTGAGACGAGTAAAATATCTGGTGCATCCAGCCTGTCTATGCCCTGCAACAGATTTCTCATTTGGCCATAGCGAACAATCATCCAGCTGTCAGGGGAAAATTTGTCATATTTGAACCTATTTCCTCTGTGCCAAGAACAAGGTCAGAAGTAAAGGAAAGGGATATACTGTCACTTATTGGATTTGACAGTAAATTACTCTTTGATGAACAGATGGACTTCAAGTGATTTAAATGCATAATCCAAGTGTAATCGCGAAGAACGGTGATTTGGAATTTTCTGTCAACCCATCAGTGAAGGACGTACTTTGAACATTCGTCACTGAATTGTGTCTTGCTTCCTGGGAGCTGGCTCACCATCATATAAAGTGTATCTCTGTGCTACTAAGATTATCAGGACACTAATCTATCTGTGTGATCCTTTTTTGTAATATTTTTCTATATTGACGGGAAGTTATGTTTTCAATACCATTTAGAGACACTGAAAAGCAAACTTGTAGCATTTTTTTTGTAAAATTCAGTATCTTTTTTGGAAAAATTAGAATCGTCGTCGGCAGCCGTCCATCTCGAGAGACAATGGTGTAGCTTCTTAAGAGTCTATCTGCACCGCCGAGAATGGCTGTGCAGTCCGACGCAGGAGTGACACGGTATCTGTCTCCTTCCGTGTTGAATCGACATCTTGCGATGACGCCGGAGTGTCCTCTCCAGTGAAGCTGAAGCTACAGAGCCTGGGCAGGGTGATATGGAGGGTCTGCTGTTGCCCATGCAGCAGACCCCCCCTCTCTTCGCAGCTGAAGGATCCAAGGGAAAGACGGAGTCAATACAGCTTGGCTTCAGGTGCGCCGCAGGAGTTGCCGGTGTTGACTACAACGTCAAACCGCCTTAGGGACTCCGGCTCCGGATTTTCTGTCGGGGTTTACTCCCTTAGCCTTTCCACTGAAGAGGTATGCCGCAAGGCAGCGGAGGTTTTTTGGAGTCAGAGTTTTCCTTCTCTGATGTGCCCTGACTGGAAGATCGAACCAGCGACACTTAGCTCGCAGGCCGATGCTCAATCCACTGAGCCAAACCAGCCAGGGTGAAATGTGACAGTAGTAATGATATAAAGACAGTGATGAAGAATATGGATATGAATATGCTGAGAGGTAAGGAATGATTGTCTAAATATTAATATACAACTCATTTATTATAGGACTCTTCTTCAAAATACTTCTTTCTTCCTTTTTTTTCCCCTTTTTCCTTGCATCCCTCTCTTTTCCTTCCTTTCCCTTCTTCCCCCCTCCTTTCTCTTCTTTCTTTTAAGAATAAATGCCTTCTATGTAATAATGTACTATATATTAATATACTATATATCAGAGATATAAATAAATACAATGAATGCTCCCTAGATTTAAAGAATGTATAGATCAGTATATTGAATTAGGTATGTAGAAAATAAAGTGTAATAACAATCTATGAGTCACACAACAGAGAAGTTTTTCTACTTAAAAACTTCCCCTCTATGAACATATGCTCCAATGTAAATTGGATTGCCTCAATGCAGACTCATTCTTTTAATTTATAGAAATGCTTTGAAGGACTGAAAAGTTAAACCTTTTTTAATCACTTTAGATTTAGAAACAGCATGTTGGTGCCATATACTGACAGGCACAATACAGGGCAAAAGGAAATAATAGTTCTGCGTGGGATGGCACAAAAACACTAAGGCTTCATTTAAGTAAGATGCTATTCTAGCTTCATCTTAAAAGATAAGAAATCAGGAATGTGTGCTTGAGAGAAGAGATGAATGGCAGGATCATATAATTAGAAAGATTAGTAAATGCTGTCAGAAAGACAGTAAAAAGCATGTGAATACAACTGTAAGCCATTTGGTAAGGGTGAAGTACAGAGTTTCAGAAAGATAAATGGACTAAGTTTGAATTGATGTTGGAGAGGTGCCCAAAGCCAGGTTATGACAACTGTTAAATACCATGATAAAGTGTTGTACTTTACCTTATAGTCTTGGGAAAGTTCTTCAAATGTTTACGAATAGAGATAGCATGACCATCTCCATATTCTGTAAAGAGAACTCTGATCATGCACAGCACTGCTTCCCAACAGGGGACAGTTTTGCCCTTTAGAGAGCATATAGAAATACCTGGAGATATTTTTGATGATCGTAACCTGTGATAGGGAAGGGGGCTGCTACTATCTAATAGATAGAGAACACAGATGCTCCTCAACATGTTATATGCACAGGACAACCCCCTCCAAACAAAGAATCATCAGTCTAACATGAAATAGCACTCAAGTTGAGAGCCCTGATACAGAGGATAGACTATGGGGAAGGGTTAGAAGCACAGAAAATAAATACAGAGAGAAAAGTTTCAAGCACGTAGGGCAGTAGTCTCATGGTATCAGGGCATTTAAATAAGAGTGATGAAGTGCTGGTGGGCGTAGTCTGTGTAGTTAGTTAGTTACACGAGACCCGGAGTTCTCAGTGCCCACAGTTTTTGAAGGTATTTAAAGCATTTGTAAGTCTTTAAAGTCTGTGTTTCAAAAAAAAAAGGAACCCAGAGGATATGTATTTTCCTAGAAGCACATTTTTAGTAACCTATAATATTCAGTGAGTATGAGCATTTAGCTGAAATAGTGGTATTCGTGTTTATTTTTTTGATGGGCCTTGAGACATTTCAACTACAGATGCTAAGATTTATTAAAGCTTATATTTTAATAGCTGCTAGCCCCAAAATGAACTTTAAAATGTGGAGGTTTTTTATATAAGTAAAAATGTTTTAAAACTTAGGTGTTGTGCTTTTTTCTTTTTCTTTTTGTATCTCAGAGTCTGGACAGTAATCATAGCCTTACTTTAATTGTTTTTTTATCCATACATCTGATCAGTCATGTGCTATCTTTTCTATGTTTTGCTCCATTAAAACCCATTTGTAGTATGTAATAATCATAAAATCAGTATGATTTTATGTTCCATGAATACTGCTTATACAAGAGTTGTTTGAAAAATGCATTGATAGACATTATAAACTGATTACACCTGAAACTTATCTATTGTGTTGGTATTAGTTGAACATTTCCAAATAAGTCATGAATTTTTTCAGAGAGCACATGTGAAATATATACAGAGTATTTTTATGGGAAATTGAATTTATTTATCTTTGAATATTCCTATTCTGATCACTTAGAGCAGAATACTAAGATGACACACCATAATTCTATTTATGAATGGGCATAGCTTATTCTAGTAAGAATGGCCACCTTCGGTAAGACTAGTGAAGTCACCAAGTCCTTTCAGTTTTCAGTATCCACGATTAACAAGGGAATATCACCTATCTGAATGTGCAGCCCTGGTATTCACATCGCACACCCCAGGGTAGAGAAGTTGACTGCTCCTTCATTCCTTATTCTGACTTCATTTTTCTTTCACAACATGTATTAAATCTAGAGTATCTGCAAATTGAGTGAGCGATACTGAAATGAAAAAGATACACCTCTTCCTAAGAATACTATTACTTAGTGGAGCTATCGTTACAAGAGCCTATTTTATTGTTAAATTAAGTTTATTGATCCATCTGTTTCTTATAATGTTATTTTAAGTAGAATAGATTTGTTTTTGGTTTTATATACTGAGTTTTAAAAATTACTGATAAGTGTGAGAAATAGAAAAATAATGAACACCAAAATCCTTTATTTTTTCTCAACTCTTGAGCCTTCATTATTGCCTAGGATGAAGGCTCCATCTTTGGCTCCATAATCAGACTCCAAGTATGGGAAAAATTATAGCATTATCAGGACAGATCTCACAAGCATAAAAACTCCTAGAGGACAGCGACCATGTCTACTTTGCCCACCAGTCCATTCCTGGTACGTCATGGTTACACATCCCAAATGCTTTCTATTTATTATGAGAATTAAGTCCAGGTCATGGTGTTTGTCATAAAATTTGCCAAGATACTTGACTGTGAAAATGCAAAAGACATTTCTAGACCTCGAATCTGGGATTACATTCATGAATCCATAGTGGGGAGTCCTCAAGGCCACAAAGATAGTCAAGCCATACAGCTTCTGATCAAAAACAAATAAGCAAACAAACAAAAAATACCAGTAAATGAACTTCTAGTAACTCAGTGCCTAAGTATTATAAAACAATGTTTAAACTTTGCAAAAGGAGAGATGCCTTTAAGATAAATAACTCATTATAGGTATGAAGATAAATTACCAAAGTATCTTTGTTTTGGGTTTTGTTTTGTTTTGAACCTGGCAAAGGTGGTTTAAACTACAGATAGGTGTGTTGTGTTGAACTGTGGAACTTGTTGAAACCTTGGGTTGAGCTGTGTGTGTATCCTGGGGTTTAGAACTTCCTCTAATCCTGACCCTGAAAAGGAGGCTGTTGGATCCTGGGAGGCAGATGGTATTTGCATGACAACTGAGATTTCTATCATTAACAGGGATACAGATATGGCTGTCCCTTGCTACAGCATGAAATATGTGATTTGAAAGGAAAGGGATACAGTGCCCCATTTTCTAACATTTACATAAAGATGACAGTCTGGACTAACAAGGAAAAAAATGTAGCACTCCAATTCCACCGTGCGGTCCTTTAGGGTGCCATGTTTCCATTCCCCCCAGAGACAGGCACACATTATTTTTAAGGGAGATTAGGGAGAAAAGACTATTTGATTTCGCTTGCACTGCATTTTTGCAATTTCTGTCAGAATATTTTAGAATCTTCAAAACACTTCAATTTTTTTAGACAAACCTCTGTTCTCATATGAAATTATAAAATGTTCATATTAGTTGGTGTGATTTCACTTTCTCTCTGTTCAATTTATTTTCTCATCTTCTAGTTGAAATGGGGCTTCCGGCATTCTGTGTACTGGTGGGATTTGGTCAAGCTAGCCCTCCCACTGCTTGCTTTCAGTTCAACCTCGTTTTTTAAAGATTATTAATTTATTTTTAGAGAGAGGGGAATGGAGGGAGAAAGAGAGAGAAACATCAATGTGTGGTTGCCTCTTGTAAGACCCCAACTGGGGACTTGGCCCTTAACCCAGGCATGTACCCTGACTTGGAATTGAACTGGCGACCTCTTGGTTCTCAGGCCAGAACTCAATCCACTGAGCCACACCAGTCACAGACAGTTCAATCTATTTTTAATGTTTATGTTCACACCACAACCTAGAAACTCCCTGCATGTTGATTTGGACCAAAAACTCCATATATAGAGAGATTACATTAGTAGCAAACAATATTTGAGGGTGATATTCTATTAGAAGATGCATTATGAATGTACACATTAAACCGGAACTTGCTTTGTAATTGCTATATATAATACAAGGGTGGGCAAAGTAGATTTACAGTTGTTTGTATGGAAAATGACATGCAGATTATGATTATACTAATACAAGAATAAATTCTGTTTCTTGTACTCACAACTGTAAATCTACTTTTGCCCTATTGCCCACCCCTGTATGAACTAAAATTTTAACAAGGAACGTTTATATTATATCTGCAAGACATTTCACATTTTAGAAGGTCCACTTTGCTTCACATCTTATTGTAGAAAGATGTGATAAAAAAATCACATTTATATTAATTATGAGTAAGAGGCCATTAGGGATTATGTTTGTGCAAAAGTAATGTCTGACTTTTTTTAAAGAAAGTTTTAGATAGTATTTATTAAATTTGTGCCTCCTTTTTTAATGTTTGATGTCACAGAGACTAATTTATACCTTATTTTTTCAGATTACTGAAGTATTGTTCATAATTATCTGCAATATTTGCACCTATGTTCATCCCATCTAAAGACCACATTAGAAATGCTTTACTCTATGAACTTCATAAAGGTGCCAATGCAAGTACAGCAGCAAAGTCTATTCAGAGTGCTTATGGGGGTGATGCAGTGACTGAAAGAAGTTGCAGGAGGTGATTTTCCTGTTTCTGAAGTGGGGATTTCAGTTTGAAAAATGAGCCAAAAGTTGACCCATCCAAAAAAATTTGATTCCGAAGTGTTGGAAGCTGTTGTCACAGAAAACCCCACCATCACCTCTAGGGAATGTGCAGAACAATGTAATGTAGCCCACACAACTGTGGTACACCAACTGAAAAGGATCAGAAAGGTGTCAGTAGTTGGAAAATGGATCCCACACAAATAGTCTCCAGAGAATCTGCAACAGCGTGTTGCTTGTTGTGAATCACTGCTTTTGTGACACCTTCAGGCACCATTTTTAGGTCGGCTTGTTACAGGTGCTGAGAAGTGGATCCTTTACCATAACATTAAATGCCGCCGATTGTGGATCAGTCAAAGAGGAAGAAGAGTTCAACAACCAAGAGGAGGACTTCATCCAAAGAAGATCATGTTGAGTGTGTGGTGGGATATGAAAGGAATTGTCCATTGTGAACTGTTAGACAACAATCAAACAATTACTGCTAATCTTTACTGTGAACAACTTCATCATTTGAAAGCAGCTTTGAACCAAAAGCGACCCTCCTTAGTCAACAGAAAGGGTGTCATCTTCCATTATGATAACACTTGTCCTCACACAGCTCGACTCACCAAAAATTTCTTGAAAGAGTTTGGTTGGAAAATATTGCTTTGTCCTTCATATTCTCCTGACTTTGCTCCTTCTGATTGTCACTTATTTTGGGGACCACAGAACCATTTGGATGGTCTTAGGTTGGCATCAAGAGAAGAGGTTGAAAATGAGTTGGATTCATATTTTGCTTCAAAGCCTAAAGAATTTTACAAGTGTGGCATTTATAAGCTAGTTGACAGATGGAATGAGGTTCTAGAAAGCAAAGGAGGTTATGTTAATGAATAAATATTTTCATAATCATGGGCTTTTTCCTTTTAAAAATAGACCTCAAAATCCCACATTACTTTTGCACCAACCTTATATTACAATAACAATTTCACTCTAAGTTGCTGAGAAGTGCATACACTGTGGCATAGAACTTGAAGAAGGATAGGCTTTAGAGCTAGTTTTGTCTCCTTTGAAATCCAGAAATCCAGACCTAGAGCTTGTTTGTTGTGGTGGTTGTGGGTGTGTGTGTGTGGAGTTGTGCGCACACGCCCTTTGACAAGTAATTAATAGAGGTTGTATTTAATCTATGCCAATTTATTTACCTATAAAATGGGAGTAATAACTGTGTCTTCCTCATGGCTGTATCAGTAGTAAATGTTAGTCAGTGCAAAGAACAAAGCTGAATCATGATGTCACATGAGAGTTATTATCTCATTATTTTATTTTCCAAATTTTAAATATATTTTCAGTGGATCTTATTTATTAAGGTATTTTTATTTTACTCCTTCTAGGAACTTTAGTTGATTTTATTGTTGTTATTGTTGATTTCGTCGTCGTCGTCGTCGTCGTCGGCAGCCGTCCGTCTCGAGAGACGATGGTGTAGCTTCTTAAGTGTCTATCTGCACCACAGAGAATGGTTGTGCAGTCCGACTCCGGAGTGACACGGTATCTGTCTCCTCCCGTGTTGAATCGACATCTTACGATGACGCTGGAGTGTCCTCTCCAGTGAAGCTGAAGCTACAGAGCCTGGGCAGGGTGATATGGAGGGTCTGCTGTTGCCCATGCACACTTTTTTGATTTAATGCACACTTTTCTGTATGTATTTTTTTAAGGTGACATTACCAACGAAGTTTCTTTGAGAACTAGGAATTATGAAAATGATCATAGTTACTCTACCTTTATCCATATAGGTGGAAGCTCACTATATCTTTTACATGTACATTTCGTTTTTGTTTCTATAATTCCTAAGCCTTGTGACCATGCAGAAACTTCATTTCTTTACTATGACCTTTTCTCTTTCCTTTTCTTTTGATTCATACTGGCCTTGATCAGCATCCTGACTCACCCGCCTCCCGCTCCTTTGCATATCCGCCCCCTTAATCATTAAGCCATCAGGGCAATGAGGCTCTGGTCAGTATCAAATAGTCTTAGGAAAAAGCCTGCATTCTGTTGACTACAGAAACAGAATTTCAGTCAAACTAAAGAACATTTTAGGCCTCAATTATGTTTCGGCCCCAGACCCAGAAAAGCAGAACTACCTCAGAGTCACATCCTTAACAAATCAGACAGAACTATCATGGCTGACCTCAGGATCAGATGCAATGACCAACAACCCCCTAACCTGGCCCCAACCAGTTCACAACATGAACACCCTTACTCACCATGACTAATGATTTCTTTCTCCTGTATAACTCATTCTTTGGAAGCCACAGGGGATCCCGTTCTAAGAACAATGGCCTCCCATGGGACTCCAGGTTTGGTGTCATTTCCTTAAATAAACCTTTAGTTTCTTTGCTGCAAACTCTTGTTCACATTTGATTGGGCTTTGGTGTGTGCAGGTGAACGAATCACTGTAGTTCAATAACAGACTCAACACTTCTTTATCTCTCCCTCCTGTTGCTTCTATTACAATTTTTTAAAAGACAAATTCCTATAGTAACTGAAATACTTATCTATTAGAGGTTTACTGTTTTTAACTGTACTATTATTTTTATTAAAATTGTACCAAATTTGTTTGTCTCTGGCTATCAAGTTGCATAACTTTTACAGAATAGGCCCCAATCTGAAAGCATTAGTCCTGTCTTTTTTTTTTAAGTGCATTATATTAAAGACTAGATATATATTTTTGTTTATTTTGAAAGCATTTATTATAGCAGAAATACTTGGACTAAACATATGTTTACAAAAACCAACTACTAAGACCACACTTAAATTCCTAGAAGCTTAATTCATTTGAGTTTCATGAATATATACATATTCTTTTCCTCTTACCTGGAATTTTGCGAGTTTTACAGCAATTCCAAATGCTGTGATTCCATGATAAACATAAAATAGCTGAAACTCAGGCCAGTCTGTACCAACACTTGCTAACTACTCTAAAACCAAGACAGGGTTAGAGACTTATTATAAGTGTAATTACATATTTTTAAATGTATAGTGCTGATTGTGGCAAATATAGAACTTATTATTTATGCTACATATTTCTTATTATAATAGAAACCTCACTTGTCACAAAAAATAATACTAATCCCTCTTATTACTATCCTTCATGGCACTAAAATTATTGTGGTGGTTATTTCTCTGTTGAAATGCAGAGTTAATATGCTATCTTTTACACATATGACCTTAATGTAAATATTAGGGGTCATGACATGGAGGAAATAGTACAAGTTTCCATTGAAAGTTACAAAACTATCCAGATGCTGTGGGTAGATGTAAACCAGATTATTCATCTCATTTCACCAAGGGAACAAGTCAGTGAACACATGTATAATGTACTTTGGAACCCAGGGGACTCCATCAGTCTCCTAGTACTTTGGCACTCAAAACCAGAGTGGCAGAAAGTGATTTTGAATCCTGCCTGCCACTTAAGGACAGTAGCAGTTTATTGTTTCAGGTAGGACCAGAAAAACAATGACTACTGACTTGAGTCGGCAAGATAAATGCTAATATGGAGCATATTAGCACATGTACACATTTCTATTAAAAATAATAACTCATTATTTCTTTTTGTAAATATGGAGTAAAAATGTAAATACCCAAGAGTCAATATATTTCATAATAAAGATAAGAGAATACAATTCTGGAGGACTTTGTGCTAGGAACCGGCTAAAACCTCTACCTTCCTTATCTCATTTTATTTTCCCACAATAACTTATTATTCCACATTAAGGATTAAAAATTAAAAAATTTAAAAAAAACAAAAGCCACGAGAAGACTGCTGACTGCTACAGACTGATTCAGATGATACAGAGCCTCTTCTAGAACCTTCATTTAGGAATTAATCTTTGAAACATAGGCTATATGACCTCATACATCTCTGACTGATACACCATACAACTGACCCCTGAAGAACTCGGGGGTTAGGGGTGTCCACCACTTGCACAGTCACAACTCCATATATGACTAAAATCGGCCCTCTGTATTGGCAGATTCCCAATTGCAGATCGGAAAAACTGTAATCTGCATTTGGGCCTTATTTTGTATTCAAGAGGTCAGTTTTCCATGTTCTTCTCTCTGTCACCTCATGGATTATAACATCGACCAGCCTCCTGCTTCCATAGACAAGCTTGTCTTTACTTCCTCGTATTCCTGAACAGAACCGAAAACTGAACTCCTCTGTCGCTGCTTACGTTGCTGGGGTGGGAGATAGGAACCCAGTGATTGTACAAACCAGCTCCCAATTTCTCTTCCTCAAAGTTCGCAGTCTTTCAGAAGTCATTGTAAATGTAGATTAAGGGGAAAAAATGTTTTACTTTTGAAGTTTTCTAAACAATTCACAAGTTCGATTTAGTTATACTTTGCTTTTACTTAAGGTTTGACATCCAGAGCTTTCTTCTCTTGATTTTAATATATTAGACTATGATTAATGTATACTAACAATAAAGTGTACTTAAGATTTTATTTTGTTAAAGGGTTGAAACATAGGTCTTTGAAGCCTTAGTTTTTAATTAGTTAGACTATGATTAATGTACAATAACATTGAAGTATACATATGATTTTGTAGTATTGTTTAAACAACACGGTCATAAAAACATATGCTAAATTATTGTTTTTGTTTTAATTCAATTGATCTGTATGAGTTATCTTTAAAGTATGATACACAAGTCAGAATTCCATTGCTTGGGTGATTACTATTCTTGATCTTCAGCATTCATGAAATACTATAAACAGACGATACTGTGTTCTAGTCAAGTGTTCTTTTAGCATTTTTTAATAATTATTCTTTCTCTTCTGCCTTTAACTAATCTAATCGTCATCGGCAGCCGTCTGTCTCGAGAGACGATGGTGTAGCTTCTTAAGAGTCTATCTGCACCGCCGAGAATGGCTGTGTAGTCCGACTCGGGAGTGACACGGTATCTGTCTCCTCCCGTGTTGAATCGACATCTTGTGATGACGCTGGAGTGTCCTCTCCAGTGAAGCTGAAGCTACAGAGCCTGGGCAGGGTGATATGGAGGGTCTGCTGTCGCCCATGCAGCAGACCCCCCCTCTCTTCGCAGCTGAAGGGTCCAAGGGAAAGACGGAGTCAATACAGCTTGGCTTCAGGTGCGCCGCAGGAGTTGCCGGTGTTGACTACAACGTCAAACCGCCTTAGGGACTCCGGCTCCGGATTTTCTGTCGGGGTTTACTCCCTTAGCCTTTCCCCTGAAGAGGTATGCCGCAAGGCAGCGGAGGTTTTTTGGAGTCAGAGTTTTCCTTCTCTGATGTGCCCTGACTGGAAGATCGAACCAGCGACACTTAGCTCGCAGGCCGACGCTCAATCCACTGAGCTAAACCAGCCAGGGCCACTAATCTAATCACTGCATTACATAATGTTTGTTGTCTAAGCTGAATAACTAAAACTTTAGATTTCAAGTTTTATTCCAACAGAAACACTAGGCATAATGTGCTATGGTCCTATTTAACATACATTAATACATATATTCATATTTAATGGTAAAGTATAGGCAATATGGTATTCCCATACTCTGATGGAGAAACTCCCTAGAAATTGAGAGTGGGGTTAATGACCCACATGAGCCAATGAAACAAGAACTGCATGTGAGAACTAGAAACAAGGACAAGTATCGCGGGACAGCGGGCAAGAGCTAAAGGAGCAAGGAACCCTTTCTCGGGCCAGCAATACCCTAAAAAGTGGTGGGGTCTGCAGAGATTTTTAGATGATAATTGCCATTGTTATTTGTGTTTTGTCATTTGTTTTGTGTGAGATATGCCTGGAAGAAGCCCTGGACATCACATGTTTGGAATATCTTTGGATTGATAAGAACCTTGGGAAGATCTGTCAGTAGAAAACCTGGGCTTGCATAAAATTGGTTGTAAACAGAGCCCAGAGCCAACAGTTTACCTGAGATTTACCAGAACTGTCTTAGAATTAATGGAATGAAGTTATATGACACATGATTTGACTTCATAACTCTTGACTCTATCAGGTTATAGACATCCCAGTAGGCACTTTTACAGAATCCAACAGTGTTAGCTTTATTGGGGCTATAATTGTATTGGCTCCATCACTAAAGAATGTTTCTTTTCCATACTATTAAGTAGCAATCTGTCAAAGTGCTAAAGCTAGGACAAATGGAGTTATAATATGGACTAATCCTAAATGCTGAATTATCAATTTAAAAAAATATTTTTAAGGGAAATTTTGAATGAGAAATTTTTATACTGAAGTGAAATAATAAAACCAACTAAATATAATCATGATTTTCTTTAGGCTCATGTTACGAATTATGTTCACTCCAGCTCTATGCCGAACAATATTACATTGTTTTTTCTGAAAAAACATTTAATTAGTTTTAAAATACAGATATATTCAATGTTAATATATGTGTGTGTGTGTGTGTGTGTGTGTGTGTGTGTATTGCTACAGTAGTTACTAAGCATTTCTAAAACATTTTAAGAGTTTGAAACTTTTTGGACACCATTTAGTTATCTCCTATTACTTCAGATGGCTTTTGTTTAGCATTTCATGTGTCTGATACCAAACCAATTTTTAAAATAACCTGTGGCTGGTTATTTCTAAACCAAGTTGAATTTTTTTTGTATCCTTTATAAGCACATTCTATTTGAGGAATGATCCTAAAGCGAGTCATATATTTGTTATACTCTAACTTCCACATATCCTTCAACAAAATCTCCAAGAAAATACATGTATATACTCTATTATTTTTAAATAGCAAAATAAATAAAATCAAGATCAATAAAAAAATGAAGCTATTAAAAACAGGAGAATGGATTTACTCTTTTTAAATTTTAAAATAGTCTTAAAAGTCATGTTCATTTTTAACTTCTTTGTAATAGAACTTGAATAAATTACTTGCCTAACTTCTCCAATATTGTTTCCTTTTGGGAAAAAAGGTAGTAAACCTAACTTTTCTACAACCATCTTTCTTAATTGCTGTTCTATATATCCCACAGCATGGAAGTAGATCTTAATTTACTCATAGTAAAATGCATTCCTTGAACAACTAGAAAATTGGTATAAAATAATTTTTATAAGAAAACTGAAAGAAAATCATTCAACCTGCAATACCCTTAGATATCACAGTTAATTGTACATGGAAAGTCTTTAGCTTCATTTGGATACACAGTTAGATGACTCTATTACGTCACCAATACAATTTTACTCTTCAACACATGCTCATTTCCCCAAGCCCTGGGACTTGGTTGGTTATCTGGAAGTCAGAAGTCACTTGTTAAATATAAAAGATTCTCACATTTCATATCACCTCTAAAATTTGAATGCAATAATATGTGGAATTACCTGTCCATGTCAGAATAATCTATTACTTTACTTTCAAAGGTATATAATTTCGCATTTTGCAGGACACATATATCATGGGAGGTTTGTCAAGAATTAGATTTAGCTTAAACTATCAAGGTTTGTTATTTTATTACTGTATGATGAAAACAATTTTTTAATCATCCTTATTTCCATACATAATATATCCTTACAAAAAGAAAAACACCTCTATTCTTACTGCAATTCAGTTTCTCTTCTGTTTAGTTATGAGTAACTTTTTTTACATTTTATATATACCTTATACTCTAATATATGCACATATCTTCCTTTTCCCTTAGAAGACCAATGATATACAGCCTACATTTCACAACCATTTGACAGCCTGAGAGTTTCTGGTCATCATTAATAGTACATAATTTCATGAGTTTTTCATATATTCCTCCATCCATAGGAATGCATGCCATGCCAGCCTCCTGAAATTGCACTTTCTAAGGTTATTGATGCTTTTCTATTTGCCAAATCTATTCAAGCAATTTGGTCTTTCTCATCTGGAAATCTGATTTATTGGACTTATAGTGACCACATTTCTTCTGGAACTCTCTTCTTCATTTTTCTTAAAAGCAAGCTGCCTAGTATGGTACTGTCTCTACTCTCTTTGAATGGCTCCTTTCTTCCTCCACTCATTCCTCAATCTTGGTGTTTCTTAGAGTTCAGAAATCCACTTTCCCCTCCTCTCCCTCTGCATGCTCTCTAGGCCACCCTAGGTCTTTCCTATCCAGGACTGATTTCTCACCATTAAAAATTCATCTCTCTGGCTTGCTGGTTTATATTGCCAATTGGTTTGTTATATCATTTCCTCTTATTAAATGGGTACCAATTATAATTTATGAACTGACTTGTAAAACTGCTGCTCTCTCATTCACATGTTTCCTAACATGGAAACATCAAGGATTCCAGTAGATTGATGTAACTGAAAGTGGACATTGAGGCATCCTCATTTCAGTATCTCCATCAGCTGATACAATGCCTGATACACAGATATTGCTAGATAAGTATTTTTGGATGGATAACTTTGCTGTTTCCCCTTTTTTCCCCACATCTAACTGACTCTATTGATTTCCACAGATGATTCTTGAATAGAAACACTGTGCCATCTCAAAAATCTATATACCTGAATAACTACAATCACTCTTCCAGACAACATCTAGTATGCATTCATTTCTCCTATATTTGTGTATAGATTTGAAAATTTGTAACTCAAATCTCAGAATCCCTCCAATATTTTCAATTTGTGAGACCTTTGTATCTCATTCCCTTTCTTACAGTTTGAACCCTTGCAATTGATCAGCTATCCATTTTCATCATAGATTGTTCAGATCTGCTACTTTTCTCCACACCCTTCTCCCTCTGTCTTACCCAGAGATGATCATCTTTACTCGTTATTTTAGAAATTTAAAGCTGCCAGGTGCGAAAGCCATCGACTCTCCTAATTCTTCAACAAGTTGCTACTTGTGGATATTTTAGTGTTGCTTTTCCTCCAGTCTCTGAGGGAAAGGTCTATTCCACATCAACCTGTTTACAATATAGCCTCAGTTCTGCATACTCCCAAATCCTCTTGCATTTTGCTCAGTAAGTCATATGTCTTTCATTGCAATGTCTTCCTTTCTACTGATTCTGTCCCTTTAAATCAAATTATACTCAACATCCTCAGTCCCTTCCTTTCTCACTAAATCTGCTACTGCACTTGGGTTTTAAATGCTGGGTGTTCCCAGGTTCCTATTCTTTCCTAACCTTTTCTAACCCTGATTCTTTAATTAAGTGCTCTCATCTCCCACCTATAAATTAAGAACTTTCAAATCTGTAGCTCCAGCTTTGACAAAACCCATGAGTTCTAGGTATGAATATACAAATGCTTACTGGATAAAGTCATATGAAGTATAAAAATATTTATAAATAAAATTATTCCTGCCTTTTTTTTTTTTTTTGCTCCACCAAAATCCTGCTACTTCTCTTTGTTCCTCCTCAATGGACCATCTCCATTCTCCAGCCAGTAGCTGAAGCGAGGCATTCTGGGACAATGGATGACTGCTACCTTTTCCTTCAAAGACTTGTAGAAGTTTTCAATATCCTTTACTTTCTTAAGTACCATCCTTATCTATCATTTTTGAAGAATCCTATATTCAGGTATTACTGCTGAGTAAAAACACTATTGACACAGACATCAAAAATATTGACACTAAAGGTAATTGATTTGTATTTTCTTCAGTACCCTAGTGGTCTTCAGGACAACCACACAGCTTGCTCTAAGATACAGTCTTCCTTGGTATAAATCATTGGAAAGTTTTTCTTAAAGTGCCTTGTGTAGTGAGTCTACATTATAATATTTTATTCCTCTTAACTTTGCCATTCCATACATTCCAGGATACCTACCTGGATCCTAGACAGCAAGAAAAGAATAGGATAACCCAATGGGGTAGAATTAGACATTAGCTTACAAATTTGAGGTTTAAAAAAGGGTCATCATCAATGTTTCAGTAGATAAATAGTGCTTTCAATGTATCAAGTCTATACAAATATATTCATTTTGGTTCAATTTGATTTATCATTGTCTTTAGTACCAATTTGAGACTGGTATTTTTTTACTTATTTTTACTTGTCTTGAGAATATTTCACTTCACTCTATACACGCCTACCAACCAAATGTTGAGTTATTTTGTGAGTCAAAAACTATTGGGATTTTTTTTTGCCTCTAAAATGATGCATATTAAGTTAAAATATTCCACAAAAGTACTAAGTGTATATTCCTCATTGTCTCTGTAGTTCACTTGCCATAACATTTCTCACGACTTCTTCCCCTTTCTACCACTGGCTCCACACCTATTCGCAGTCATTCCTTACTGTGCAGGACCTCCTATTCAATCAATGCCTGGAAGCCTGTGTGTCAGCATCTTTAAGAAACACGCCTGTTTCTGTAGCATTCATTTAATCTAGACTCTCTGCTTCTTCTTTCCCTTCTAGAGGAATAACACTCTCCTTCCACCAGAAGGCTGAACTCTCCTCAAGTTCATAGCTATATCTTGAGAGGCCTGCCTACCTGCTTTCTATCAGAAGGCTATCACAACAGGTTAGTTATTCGATTCTACTTTATCAACTCATGTTCTTTTTTCCAATGTCTTGTTACTTTGACAACTAAATTCAATACATTACATAGCATTATATTTAGTTTGCAGTTTCTCTAGGTCAAATGCAGTTTTTTAATTTTTTTACAAATATGTATTTATTTCCTTATGTCTAATAACGCAATAGCCTCTACTCCTTCTCTCCTCAGAAACCATGCCCCTGGGCTTGCTGGTTTCCATGGTTCATGGTAAACTAATGCCCTCCATTATCCAACTATCCTCTGATAATGGTTCCGACTCCTAATCTTAACTTGAAACTGGCTCTACCAGAGGGCATCAATTATGAAAGAAATATTATTGAAAAAGAAATTCCTCAGGTTCTCATTATTCAAAAATCCACTTCAGTTGGTAGTGTACCCACACTGTACCACTGAATCATTGTCAAAGTCACCAATGAGTTGCTTGTCACTAAGTCCATTCCACTTACCAATCTTCTTTTACATGACTTCCCTATGGAATTTGAAAATGTTGGCTACTGTTTTCAAATTTGGAATTAAAAAAAATTCTCATTGCCTTGTCTTGCATAACAGCAAATGTACTGATTCTTCCTAATCTAGACTGTTATGTATCCTTTTCCTTGATCTTCATCCTAAGTGTTGTTGGACCTGGGGATTATAGCTTAGGTCCTCTTCTCTTCATGATACATACACCTTCCCTTACGGACAGCTTTCACTTTAGTGACTCTAATTAACCTCATGTTGTCAGTTGTATATCTCCAGCCTAGATCATTTATCTGAGCTCTAGATCAGTATATCCAACAGTGCAATAAATATCAACATATGGCTGTCTTAAGAGGAGTACAAACTTTTCATCTTCAATATCAAGCTACTCATCTCTTTCCTATGCTTACTTTTCCCTCAAGTTTCTTGTCATGACAAACAGCCCATTTCGAGCCAGAAACCTGGGCATCATTCTTGACTTCCTTTCCCCTTCGCTCCCATATCTAAATATCAGCTCTTTCTGAATCCATTCCACAAATGTCCTCAATATATCGCTTTATAGTCATGTCACTACCATGGTCCCAGTAACCACCATCTCCCACCCAGATTATATTTCATGGTCTTGTAACTGACCCCACTGCCTCAAATGTTATACTTCCCAGAGTTGTTTCGAATACTGTATTCAGGATAACCCTTCTGGAACACACATTTGATTGGAGAGCACCCCTTGTTTAAAAGCCTTAAATATTTTCCCATTACTCTCCTCTCTCCCTGTGCTAACCATCACTCTCCTCTGCAGACATTAAAAACTACGTCATCCATGCTTAAGCTGAACTTCTTTCAAAGCATGCCTTATGATTTTATTCATTTTGCTTTAAACACTATCCTACCCTTCCACCCTACAGTGATTTTTTATTTACTGAATAAATCTGAGTATTTCCTCCAGGAAACAGTTAACCACATTGTTCCATTTATAAGTTTATAGGCACACAATGCCTTCTTATAGAGTTTATGCATTATTATCCCTGCATTTAAAGTTTATAAAAATGAAGACCGAGTCTCTTTTGCTCATCATTTTATTCCTAGAACTTTACGTATGTGACAGGCAGAATTCTAAAAATAATCCCTAATGAATGACCCTTGCACTTGTATGACTTCTATCCCTTGAGAGTAGGTAGAATCTGTGAATATGATACAGCATAATTTCTGTTATTATGTTATATTATATAATAAAGTAATTTTCAAATATGTAATTAAGGGTAACAATCAGCTGATTTCAGGTTAATCAAAATGGGGATTACCTTAGGTCCACTCTAATCCCATGAACACTTTAAAAGCAGAGCGTTTTGTCTGGTTTGTAGTAGAAGAGAGAGTCAGAGGGATTCAAAACATGAAAAGCATTTCAGTCAATTCTGCCAACAACCTGCAGGAACTTGGTAGAAGATATTTTTCCCCCTAATCTACAGGTGAGAGGTCAGCTGGCTGACTTTAGCCTGTTAGACTCTAAGCACAGAAGACAGTTGGGACCACTTGAATTTCCAACCTAAAGAGCTATAAGGTAATATATGCATATTATTTTATGCCACTAAATTTGTGGTAATCTGTTTTAGCAGCAACAAGAAACTAATACAGCACACTTCTAGAAACAGTTGTAGCTCAATAACTATGTATGGAATAATTGACCTTAATACAATATTAAAAACATAATAAAAACTCTAAACATTTCTGTTCTTTGATGTAAAAGCATTTTTAAGCTGTTATACACACACACACACACACACACACACACACTATGTTAAGTGAATAATGGATTCATTTTTTAATTAAATCATTTGGTGTTTCCTGGGTAATTTAAGCAGTGCTTCTAAGCCAAGAGCTCCTCGGTGTTGAAATACATTTAACAAGTCTGTTATAGACATGTTTATTTAGATCTCTTTCTAAATAAAGCTCCAATAACAACAGTATTATTAGTAATTCAATGAATCATCAGCACTCAAACCAACACTTGTCATTGGTTTGAAAAGGGTTGATGCTGTTGATATCTTTGTCTCTAATACCCTTCCCTGGGTGACTGTCTTAGTGTTCTGGTTTTGGCTTGCCATTTTTCCCAGAGGCAATGCTTAGAGATATGTCAGAGAAGGTAGAATGTTTGCTTATTCACACCAAGTATTCAAATTACCTGCTGTTCTGGGATTGTGGTTTGATTGCTGACATTTATTTCTCTTTCAGTCTTAGTCTATTAAGAAAATATTTTCTAATGTGAAGGAAATGAAAGCTACAATTCCTACCTTGTTTTTGGTCATATTTTCCCTTTCAATAATTAAGGTTATTTAGAGGACCTTGTAAAGGAAAAGTTAGATGAACCTTTGAAATATTCATTGTGTTGATTGATTTAAATTTTTTATTCCTCACCCAAGAACATGCTTATTGATTTGAGAGAGAGGGAAAATGAGGGAGAAAGAGAGAGAGAGTGAGAGAAACATCAATGGAAGAGAAAAAGTTCAACTGGCTGCCTCTCATATGCATCCTGACCAGGTACCAAACCTGAAACCTAGGCATGTGCCCTGACTGGGAATAGAACTTGTGACCTTCCAGTTTATGGGATGATGCTCCAACCAACTGAGCTACTCCAGCCAGGGATGATTTAAATTTTTATCAAAAACTTCGGGTCAGGCACAACGCCAGGGACTCTGAATACAAAGGTACATTTTTTTATATATTTCCTTGAGTAAACTAAACAAACAAACAAACAAATGGGAACTACATCAAATTATAAGGTTTTGCACTGTAAAAGGAAACCACCAACAAAATGAAAAGATAATCCACTGATTTTGAGATTTTTGCAAATGATGCATCCAATAACGGGTTGATATTCAAAATATATTAAGTACTCATACAATTTAACACCAAGACAATAAACAATCCAATAAAAACTAAGAACACCCGAATAGACAGTTTTCCCAAGAAGACATGCTGAGGGCCAATAGACGTGAAAACGTGCTCAACATCACTAATCCTCAGAGAGACGCCAACTAAAACCACAGTGAGATATCACCTCACATTTGTCAGAATGGCATTATCAATCAATCAACCAATAACAAAATCTGTTGAGGTTGTAAAGAAAAGAAACCTTCATGCCCTCTGGGTGGGAATGCAAATTAGTGCAGCCACTGTGTAAAACAGTATGAAGATTGCTCAAAAAATTTTTTCATTGTATTTTTCCATTACTATTTAATCTCTTTATAACTGTGCCCCACCCCTGCAATCCCCACACTGTGGTCCGTGTCCATGAGTCCTTTTTTCTTTTTGCTCAGTCCTTCTATCCCCTAGCCTCCTCTCCCTGGGACCTGCTCTCTGTCTATGAGTCTGTCTCTACTTTGCTTGTTAGTTCAGTTCGTTCATTAGATTCCACATGAGTGAAATCATATATTTGTCTTTCTCTGACTGGCTTATTCCACTTAGCGTAACTTTCTTCATGTCTATCCACAGTGGCACAAACAGTAAAATTTTCCTCTTTTTTATTGCTGAATAAAAAGCTGCCGTGTGATTTAGAAATTCCACTTCTTGGTTTTATTCCGAGAAAAAAAAAAAACACTAATTCTAAAATACATGTACATATCTATGTTCATTGCAGCATTATTAGTAATAACCAAGATATGGAAGCAACCTAGATATACACTGATGGGTGAATAGATAAAGAAGACATGGTATAGCCCTTGCCAGTGTGGCTCAGTTGGTTGGAGAACCAAAAGGTTGGTGGTTTGATTACTGGTCAAGGCACATACCTCTCTTAAGGGTTTGATCCCCCATTGGCACGCATATGGGAGGCAATCAATTGATATTTCTCTTTCTCTCTCAAATAAATATGTTTTTAAAAATCTTTAAAAGTATGTGGTATACATACAATAAAATATGATTCAGCAATAAAAAAGAATGAAATCTTCCCATTTAACCACAACACGAACAGACGTAGAGGGCATTAAGCCTAGTGAACTGATTAAGACAGAAGAAGCGAAATACTGTATGATCTCACTTATATATGGAATCTTAAAAACACAAATAAATAAACAAAATAAAACAAAAACAGACTCACAGATATAGAAAATAAGCTGATGGTTGCCAAAAGGGAGGAAGTGTGGGGTGGGGGGGGTGGCAATTTAAAAATTGAGGAAACACACAAAAATAGGGGGGGGTTACAAACAGATTTAAAGCTTTTTTTTTTTCTGAAAAATGTCAGACAAGTTAAAAATTTATAACTAGTTTTTCCTGAAAAATGTGAGACAGGCCCCAAAATACTTATATGTATTAATTAGTTTAAAATGGCGACTTTTATCTTCTTTAACCTCTTTATCTTACAGAAAAATAACTTTGAAAAATAAAGAAACATTTAAAAGCAATTTAAATTCAAGTTAGTATGAACATTTGTAAAATATTAATCCAATAAAAGTGAAGAGTATACCCTTTGATTCAGCAATTTCACTTCTGGGTATAGACCCAAAATAATTAAAATCAGGGTCTCAAAGAGATATTTTCACTCCCATGTTCATGGCAGCAATGTGGAAGCAACTCACATGTCTACTGACAAAAGAAAAGATAAGTACAATAGAATATAGACATAAAACTAGAACATGACACAGCCTTGAAAAGGGAGGAAGTTACAACATGGATGGACCTTGAGGGCATCATGCTAAGTGAAATAAGCCACTCAGAAAGAGACAAACACTGTATGTTTACATTTATATGAGATACCTAGAGCAGTCAAATTCTTAGAGTAGAATCGTGAGTGCCAGGAGAGAAGGGCATGGGGAATTATTGTTTAATGAGGACAGTTTCAGTTTTGCAAGATGAAAAGAGTTCTGGGAATTAATGGTGGTATTGGTTGCACAACAGTATGAATGCACTTAATGCTTCTGAACTGGATGGGCACTTAAAAATGGTTAAGATGACAAACCTTATGTCATGTGTATTTACCACATTTTTTTAAACACTAGGGATAACAGTGAAGTGTAATACCGCAGGGTATGGCCCAGATCCTACTGAGGTGCTATGTTACAAATGGTCTATGTACCATCCAGCATCTTCCTAAAATGGGAAAGTACTGACACATAAAAGAATAAAGATAGTTTAGTCAAAAGGACATCACAGTAATATCATGCAAAACTTATCTTAATGCAAAATAAAGTGGCAGCTAGAGCATCATCAGCCCAACAATATAGCCTTCAACTACTAAATGGTCAAAATTTCTGTCTGATGAGGAGTTTGAGTCCAAAAATATATCCAAAAGAATGTGCCCAGAACTTCTCTGAGTGGAAAGTTATGGAAGAGCAAGCTATACCTTAAGATACAGAATTGCTAGTTATAATTGAGACCAAGTTAGCTTGCTGGCATTTCATGAATGCTGGCGGAACATACAGAATGGCTGGGTCAGAAGCAATGAGAGACAGGCATTTTTCTTTCCAAAAACACAATATGAATGACCAAATTCTGTTATGGCTGCTAAAGTAAGTATATTCACTTAGATACACCAAACGTATAGCCATGTACTGGATGGTGTAAAGCTTAGGAAGATTTTTCCAAATAGCCCAGGAATTTTAGCTATGTAAGAAATACATATCTCAATTGATACTTTTCTATCAACATTCACAGATGCTATAGCAATCCACTCTTGTCCACTCTCGTTGGCTGCCAGGTTATATCAACATGCAAACTGTTACATTAACAGTGGCTGGACTTTTTCCAAACAGACCTCATATATTCAATTACTCCCATTCAGGGTTTTCTACTTAGCCAATACGTAGATAACCTGTTGTAAGATAATGGCAATTCTAAGCTACATTTAAAATATGTTCCTGGACATCATTTCTTAAAGATTCTGGAGAAAAATCTTACAACCACGCTGATGACTCATTTTAATTTTTAATGAAAGTTTCCAAGATTACCCTTAATATTGCTAGAAAGAATGACTATATGATACTTTTATGTTTACTCTCCGATTTTCCAAAATGTGTATTTCATAGCTTCACTTCTTTCCTCAAATCTATCCTGAGCTGCTCATTGAGAACCTTGTCACGTGCAGCTTGCATTTAAAGGCATACCTCAGGTGTCTTTCTTTGCTGCTTCCTAATCCCTTCTGTGACCCAGTCTTCCCGAATTTCCTGGCCTTTTAAGAATACAACATGCCAGGAAAAGACCGACAGCGACCGGGGGTAGGAGGAAAAGGGGAGAAAGAAGGGGAAAGGTCTAGGCAAGGAAGTAGCATAAATGACTCATGGACATGGATAACAGGGTGGGGACTGATGGTGGGAAAAGGAGTGGGTGGGGTGGGGGGAGCAACGGGGGAAAAAGCGGGTCAACGATAATAGAAAAACAGTAAATAAATTTAAAAAAATACTACGTGCCAGACATTTCCTCTTTTTTTGTAAAATCTATCAACTTGTCATTTGTTTGTAATTATTCTTCGATTGCTTCTGATATTTCTTCTGTATTCAATTCTATGTCCATATCAGTTATTGAAGGTAACATTCATATAGATAATCCATCTAGCACCTTGATTTCTCAGTTCATGATACCCTCAGTTTCAACTATCTATTCCTCCAAATCTCATCAGTCATGAATTGACTGTCAGCTCCAACAATGACACCAGCTCTGTAATGCTGATCTCATGCGTTCCCCCTTCAGATCAATATTTTCTATTTTCCACCTTATATACCATAGAATTCTCATTCATTCAGGCATTATGTCTCATCAGATCTTCTTATCCATTAACACTATCCCAGGTTCCACTCTCCGATGATAACCTTACCCCCTGATTCATAGAGAACATAGATGTAATTATATATAACAGCCTCTTCTTGCATTCACCAAGCTCATCTCTCTGGTTTTCTCTATATCTATATATTCTACCTTCTCCTCAGGTAAGAATGAATAATATATTCTGATTTTCATCTCTACTCTGAATCTCATCTCTCACTTTTTCAATGTCTTTCATTTTTGTGAATATCCTGTTTTTTCTCATGCATTCTATACAGGATATATATGTGAGAAACACAGAAATTCCTCTGTTCTCATGGAACTCTATAAATATATATTTTTAGAATTGGTATTATGTCATTAATAATTAATGGTTACAAATATTTTGTTGCATAGAGGAACCACTTATTAATAATTTATAATGGTTACAAAATATTTTATTGCAAAGATGAAGCACTTATTATTTTCTTTAATTTTGAATGGCTTTCATGACAGATATTTGTAAATGAATTATTCTGTTAACATTTCACTTTAATATTATATAACTGATATTATAAAGTGCTTTCTTTTATAAACAGTAAACTTTGATCATTGTTTTTAATTTTTCAATTCTAAACTTTTAATATGCAAAGGACTTATTTGTGGTAATGCATGAAGTTAAATTTAAAATACCTGACCCCAAAGCTAGACAATCATCCTTAAGCTACTGACAATCCTGATTCTTTCCCCATAGATATATCTACAGTAAGCTTAACATGTATAGGAAAATTATTTTCTAAGAATTTCTCAAAGCCAAAGATTTGCCAGATTTCTTTTCTAGCTATAGATATATTATTATTATTATTTTAGATACATGGTTTCACTTTCAAAAGTGTCGATCAATAGAATTGATTACTAATGATTAGCTGTACAGGAACATTCTTAAAATTCACCCTAGGGGTTGGAATAAATTAAGTAGATGTCAGGCCTTGTGTGTAGATTTTCCTATGGGTACACTTGGTACAAAATATAATATAAACTAGAGATAACTCTAAGTTGTCACTATCAACTGATCATTAGAACATTTTGATGTTTCTCTTTATTCAAACTCAGTTTCTGTGGCATTTAAGCCAGCAATGATCAAATACCCACTCTTCAGTGAGAGGACTCACTTCTATTACACTAATCTGGGGAGATATAAACCAATCAGAGGCAAGCTGGCATCAGAAGAATTGGGAGTTGTGGGTGAGCTCTCTAAGAAAGGGCCAAGGCTCTGGGAGGCAGAAGAATGGCATAGGGTGTATCTTGTTCAAATGATGCTTTCAGACCTGATATACTTAAGAGTGATTTTTCCTGTCAAAGCAAGACAAAAAAATCAAAATAGAGCTAAACTCAGTCTAGGTTCAGGACAGGAGATCAGATCCTTATATATCTATTGTGATAGAGACTCTGAGACTGTTCTTATGTTGTGTCAAGAACAAGAAAACCATTAGATTCTACATATAAATAAAAGAGTATAGTACTTGTCTTTCTCTGACTGGCTTAAAAAGCAGAAGAGATTAAGCAAAAAAAAACAAACAAACAAAAACCTCAGACTCAGACAACATTATGGTGATTAGCAGAGGAAAAAGGAGAGAAGGGAGGGAGAAGGGAGAGGAAGTTGAGGGGGAATAAATGGTAATGGGGGAGACTCGGTGTGGTGAACACACAGTACAATATATACAGATGATCATAGAATTGTACACCTAAAATCTATATAATTTATTAACTGTCACCTCAATAAATTCAAGAAAAAAGAAAAGAAAGAAAGAAAGAGAAAACAAGATGATACTTGGAATCAATTAGATAGATAGGTAGACAGACAGATTTTACAATGGCAATATAAGGACCCCTCTTTTTGGTTGACTAATATTTAATAAAACTTTTTTTGTCAACAATACTAAATAAAACATGGAGGTGGAACACAAAAAATGATACAGACTGACTATAAACTAGACAATGATTTTACCTTGGTAATTGACAAATTTTCTGTCCATGTATTTTTGAGAAAATACCATTATATTCTAAATACCTCTTGGCAAACACACCCTCTTTACTTTCTCTCTCATAAGTAACATTTGTTAACAATGAGGAGGCTGGAACAGAAAGAATTTTCATCACTAATTGAGATCTTTAGTCCTATTTTACACAAACTTTTTGAAGTAGTTGGGTTAACCCTAGCAGTGTGGCTCAGTTGGTTGGAGCATCGTCCCATACACTAAAATGTTGCGGGTTTGTTCCCTGGCCAGGGCACATGCCTAGGTTGTGGGTTCTGTCCCTAGTAGGGGCACGTACAGGAGGCAACTGATCAATGTTTCTCTCACATCAATGCTTCTCTCTCTCTCCTACTCCCCCTTCCCCCCTCACACACACACAAAAATAATAATAATTAATAAACATATCCTTGGGTGAGAAGTTTAAAAAACAAAAATTAAAATAGTAGTTGGTTTAGGTTTATACTTCCAGGTTAATCAACTTCGAGGATGTGTCTCACAAGATGACCTGACCCTACTGAAATCATTAAAAACAAAAATAAAAACAAACAAACAAACAATTCCTAGTAACAGCTGGAGTTAGCTTCCTTAATGAATATCTCCTGAGGCCTCACCAGGATTCCTTGTTATAGTATTGTCCTGTTCTCAGCTGTTTCCTTCCCATCACGGTCCGCTACCCGGTAGGTATTCATGGTATTGTCAGACATCTTGCTCGTGCTCTTTTTCTCCCAATTTTCCCTCAATATGGTCACTTACAAATTCATCTCAGAGCTAAGTTCCAAGAAATATGTTTGCGCTCTCCTGGGGAATTTGTGCATTTTTTCTTATTGGATAAGAATCATATAATGACTCATGTATCATTCCATGTATCAAACCTGGTTCAAGTGTCTGGAGTTGTCTCTTACGTCAATTATCAGTCAACTGCGATGCAAAAGAGACCTACTTTCTACAGAAGTTAGGTTTTTTAGTTATCACAGAAGGAAAAATAATATATAGTCAGGTTCATGCTTAAAAATCGCCTTGCTAATTTCCACCTGAGAAACCAACCTACCGTGATTCAAAACTAACACAACCGGTGTGGAAAATGGATGCTATTCCTTGGATAAATACTAGATCAGATTGTTTCACATAGGTGTTCAGACTCCATAGTCACAGTGTGTGGGGCAAGTTACTCTCACTTCAAGAGGCAGCTGGGTACAGTCAGGACAGCAGATTCACATCTCAAATTACAATCTCTCACATTAATGTTTTTTTTTCTCTCTCTCTCTTCCTTACTTTCTCTCTAAAATCAATAAACATTAAAAATATAAAACGTTAGTAGTCAGTAGGGGGGAGGGGGGAGGGAGAGAAGGGAGATAAGTAAGGGAAGGGTCAGGTCAAGGAATGTATATGAATGACCCATGGACATGGACAATGGGAAGGGATATAAATGTGGGAGAGGGGGTGGGCTGGGAGGGGGGAGCAATGGGGGAAAATGGGACAACTGTAATTGAATAACAAAAAATAAAATTAAAAAGAAAAAAGAAAACATTTATGATTTTAGAAAAGAGATGCAGTGGGAATGGGTTTAAGGGAAATAAACTGAATCCCTTTCCTTGTGTGTGGGGGGGGTCTACAGGCATTGTCTAAAGTTCATAAAAAACATATTGTCTAAAATTTGTAAAAAATATATAAGAAAATAAAAAGCAATCTGAATTATGGGTATAAATGCCAGGAAAAATAGTCAAAGATAGCTTACTATTACAAAGACTCTAAAGGGGTAAGTGAAAAAATAGTCTCTGAAATATGACCTCCTGGATTTAAATCTGGATAGCTACTGTTTAGTTATATGACTTTAATCAAGTCACTTGCTTCCTCAGTTCTAAAGAGGTGATAAAAATAGAATCTTTGTCATAGACCTGTTGGGGTAATTTTGGAGGGATGATATGACATGGAATGAAAAGATCTTACTTAGCCCAGTTCCTGACATAGGGGAACCAATTATTAAATTTTAGAAATGTTAGCCGATACTATGATTCATGAGAGGTGTATCTATGAGAAGGTATAGGTGGAGGATAGCAAATTTTCACTATACATAAATACTGTGTATATTTCATTGTTTGTTCTATCATGATTTACCGAAATAAAATTTTTGGATCTTTCTTTTATAAATATGGACATTTGTCAAACTGAGTGGTTCTGATATGAAGTAATAGAGAACCAAATAACAAGGCAACAATCGAGATTGATTGGATGGGCCTCATGGGGAGCACAGGGTTAGTAAATATAACCTGGGAGACTGGAGACATGGAATAAGTATGAACAGAAATAGAAAACACTGACTGGAAATACAGTCTGGGATAAGAAAAGACAATGTTAGATACATGGAACTTGCGAGAATGTACAACTGTCCAGATAGAAATATTCAACATGTATTTGCCCCTTGAGTCGGGAGCTGCATTTTATTCATCTTTGAATTCATACCGCTTGGTTCACTCAGCTGAAATACAGTGGCGCTTGATAGATATTGAATGAATGAATGTATTGGTGAAAAGGTAGATGGATGGATGAATAGATGAATATTGATTTCAGTGTGAACTATACAAATGTGACCGTAAAACCGACAGTGGGTGCAAGCAAAAAAGAGAAGAAGTTAGTCTTAAGGAATATCTGTACTTAAAGGAAAGAGTGAGAAAGGAAGCCAGTGAGACACTCACCGGAGAATTAAAGATAATCAGAGATCATGGTACAAAGCCATGGAAGAAGAGTTAACTAGATTTGTTTCCCTGCAGTGGGCATGGTTCCCCTGATGACCCAGGTGGCTGCCTTATTGATTTTTATGACTAAATGAGTTGCTGCAGCTTATATGCATAGTCTTATGTGCTTCCCTGAGTGAAATTGACAGTTCATTTTATTTCGTTGGCACAGACTTCTTATCTTTTGCTTTACAGATCTTATAAGCCATATGCAAAGAAGTTGATTTCCATTATTTACATCGGGGGATCAATGTTTACTCTCCAGAGCAGGGATGGGCTCCAGGGAAGGGGTGGGAAGGTAGGTATTTATTTTCCTAGCAACCATTTTATGCTTTCTTCTGGTAAGACTTTTGTAGATAAAGACCCCTGTTTTTCCTCTCCCTTACCCCTGCTTATTTTTCTAAATATTTCTGGTAACTTGCCTTTCATTCTGGTCAATGTATAGAAACCGAATATGAAGCAAAATGGTTAAAAACTGAAGATTGTTCTGCCCAATTTCCCTTTTTTTCCCAAAAGATGGATTTTAATGATGAAAGACAGCATTAGTGATGGTTTTGGTTTTTTTTTTTTTTTTGGTGCTATTAAACATGTATTGTCAAATACATATACCTCTAAGCAGATAAGAATATACATTACTTTGTCATGAAAAGTTGTGCTTTCAAAGGCTTTTTAAAAGGCAAAAAAAAAAAAAAAAAGAGAAGTTTCTCTTAGAACATGACACATGAGTTAATGGTATCAAAGTCCCATTGGCTAAAGAAGGAAAACAAACTTTTAAAAGCATCTTAACATAAACTTTACTGCAAATATACCTTAAGAAAATCCTCACCCAAAGATATATTTATTGGGTATGTGCCCTGAGTGGGACTCAATCCCACAACCTTTTGGTGTTTGAGACGATGCTCCAACCACCCACCTGAGCCACCTGGCCAAGGCCAAATACACCCTTCTGATCACAACATGTAGAAAGGACAATAACCTCAGAATCCCTATGGCTTTCTTCTCTCACATGTCAATTTCCTTGGACACAAAACAATTCCTGAGAAACTCAGACTAAAGTACAATTGGTTGCTCTTACATAAATTCTAACATTATGCCATCAGACTAAATGTAATATTTTGAAGAATCAAACTTGATCACCATACATTCAAGTTTGGCTTTACATGGGACATAATTTTACAAAATCAGGAATTGAAACATGTTAATGACCTCTGTCTCTTCATGATCCCTCAGCTCTCCATAACATTGTTTCCTCCCTTTTCCATTAGATTCTTTAAAACCAACAGCCAATTCCACCTTTTCTTTCCATAACTACACATTCCAAACCTTCTCCCTGCTCCTCAATCCTCTGTTCTCACATTTCTGCTCACTATCAAGCATATAATCTCATCTCAGTGGTTTTTTTTTTTTTTTTAATAAAACAGCTTTATTGGGGTATAATTCACATCTATTACTAACCCATCAAAAGGATCCAATTCACTGGTTTCTAAAGGACTCACAGAGTTGAGCAACCATCACCTAATCTATTTTAGTACATTGTCCTCACCCCCCAAGGAAATCCCCTCCCCATTCACTGTCACTCCCCATTTCCTCACCTCCTCCCAGCCACCTGCCTTCAACCCTTGGAAATCACTGATCTACTTTCTGTCTCTCTCTACAGATATGCCTATTCTGGATATTTCATGTAAATGGAATCATATAACAGTTGATTGTTTTGTATCTGGCTTTCTTCACTTCGCATCATGCTTTCAAGGTAGCATGTATCAGTACTTCACTTTTTAGCTGAATAATAAATACTCTATTGTATGTATGTATCAAATTTTGTTTCTCCATTCATTCACTGATGGACATTTGGATTGTTTCCATAGTAGGCAGTTCGACAGACATGGCCAAGCAAGGATGATGGGTCAGGCAAAACTGGAAATCAAGGACCTCACTCCCAGAGTAACCTTTATTCCCTTAGCATATCACTGGTCATGTGGTTTAGGCTCCCGGACTTTCACATCACTGCTTCAGTGGTTCGAGCCCTCCTCTGTCCTTTCTTCTCCTGGCATGTTGCTAGTCGTGCGAGAAAATAAATAAGGGGCCAGGGTATAGATCTGACGCATGAAGCCCTCAGAAATAGGAGGTTCTGACCCACATCGTATACATCTAGGCCTCAGCTGTGTTTCAGCTCCAGACCCAGAAAAGCAGCAAAACCAGACACGTGACCCCATGGCTGCCTCAGGACCCGCTGCTCTGACACCAATCAATCAGCAGAGACCATGACCCTGAAAAGGACGCACCTAGAAGGCTGATGAGTATTCTGTTGTGATCCTCCCCTGAGACCTCCAGATAAATACCCTCCAGACAGAGGACCCAGTGAGGCTCTCTCCACGGAGTCTGCCATGCCTGAACTGAGTGAAACTGCCATTTTGTGACAATTCCAACTTTTTCCTTTCTACTGGATGCCATCTAGCATTGAAATATATATTCTTTAAATACTGTATATATATTTAAATATATATATATATTTATATTTATTAGAGCCTCCTATTCTAGATGTTCTACCCACATTACTATATTACTAGTATCAATATAAAATATATGTAATACAATAACTAATATCACAATAAAAGTTCCTTTTCTCCACGAAGATAAATTTCTAAAAAGAGGTAACTATACTCACTTTCTACATGTCTTCACCTATAGTTCATGCCTAAATATGTCTTCCTTCTGCCCCTTTCACAAAAATTTATCTTGCAAATTCACCATAGCCTTCATGTTACTACAGCCAAAGGTATTTTTCAGTAATTATCTTCCCTGACTTCTCATCAGCATTCAGAACTGGCTCATCTCCCTTAATATGATCTAGAGCCCCCCCAGGGCATCTTTCTGGTCCCTTCTGCATAGCCTGCTACCCTGGCTGATACTACCAGATCTGTGCTACCACTTTTCAATTTGTATCTCCTTTTAGGACTTGCCACTGAGTATCAGACTCACATGTAACTAAATCCTCAACATCTTGCCTTAGGTATCAGAGTCACTTATAACTTAGTATCTCAAAACCCAAGTCGTGACATTTCCCACTAACTCTGCCGCCAGGACAGGACTCTCTCAGTAAATAGTACATTCATCCAGGCACAGAAGCGAGAATCATTTTTAAACTTCCTCCCATATCCAATTAATGACTATATCCATATAATCCTATTTTCTAAATATATCTCACACCTATCGAGTTTTTCCTGCTTTTGCCGCTATTCTTTTATTTTATCCTTCATTTGGATCACATTCTTTTCTGGAGTTCTTCCAGTTTACTCCAGTTTCTGGAGTTTTCCTTTAAGAATCCTACTCTGTTTAAAATCATTGAATACAATTTGTGGGTAGGATACCTTTTTTTAAATCATGAACATGTTTTTGAAGTGCATTCACGAGCTCACCCTGGCCTAGTGCACATGCTCCGTCTTTCTCTCTCTCCCACATTCTCTGCATTTACAGCCTTTTTCCTTTCATTCATTTCCATGCTTTCAACACATGTGTTCTTCCTCTTCCAATTCGAGGGTGTATTCAAATATTCTTTCTGTGCCAATTCCAGTCTCATTTAGAAAGAAACCCCTAGTCACCTTTAACTTCTAGGCCTACAAATTACAGAGTTGAAATCATTAAGCAGGAAACATACCCGTTTATAGTGACTGGCCAATAAAATAAGCTTGATTTACTCACTGATTTCTAGACTTAGATGGCATTTCTAAGGTTGTTTGAACCCAAATTGCTGATAATACTCAAATTTCAGTGTTGCTTGATTGCGAAGCAATGTTAAGGGGCTGTAAAACTAATAGTCTGCATAATGCATCGCAACGGTGCAAAATTGTAACCCACCCCATCACTCTTTCGATATTGTTCCTGTAAGTGCATGTAGATAACAGCGTGTTTGTATAAGAATCCTAGGCACCAGTTCAAAAGACACAGACCCCGACCTTCAGGCATCCCAGCTTCAAGAGATTTGCTGACTTTCAACCATGGAGCCAGGATCATGTGAAGCTGGGATGGCATGAAGCCGGGGTGACAAGACCAGGGTGATGCACACTGGACTGTGACCTGCCTTATTGGAATGGACTATGCTCCTCTGTACCTAGAGAACTTTGCAACCCCCTCCCTTGATCTCTTTGTTCTGTTACCCTCTCCTTCCTTATGAAAACCTCTGCCTCCACTGAGAGGGGGAGCTGGGCCCTGAGATGTGAGTCCCCCATCTTCCAGGTGGCCGGCATCTCCAAATACACCACTTTCTTTCACATCAGCACCTGCCCCTCACATACTGGCTTTCACAGCGGCAGGCAGCCGGACCTTCTTTCAGTTACAGCATGACGTAGAGGCAACTCTAGGGTGGAGGGAGCAACTAGAGTTTGTCTAGAGATTAGGATTTAATCACAGCTCAACCACTCACTATATCCAGTCTGATTATGGGCAAGTCACTCAAATTCACAGTGCCTCAGCTGTTCTATCTATAAAATGGGAATGAAAATGCCTATTTCAGTTGACAACATTGAGAACTTAATTTGATAACACAGCCAACACATTTGGCACATAGTAAGGTCCCCATAATTCTTAGTTTAATGCAAATCATATTTTCAATTCTACATTTACCTGATAGTATTGTATCTGCCAATGAAGATACTCGGTAGACCTGACATGCTCTCTTTATCTTTCCTACAAGCAAACAACCCTATGTTTGAATTTTAATTTGGAGACGTTTTTAGCAAAATAAACTGAGATCTATAAATACTATATTTATCTCTAGAAACACTTATTAACTGTGAATTTTGGTAGGAAAATACAATATGACTAAGTTATTTAGTACAATAGCAAAGTCTTTCTGTAAAGAACCAGATAGGAAATATTCCAGGCCAGGCAGACCATATGGTCTCTGCCTAAACTACTCAACATTCAGAGTGCAAAACCAGTTGTAAAAACACTTAAACCAATGATTGTGAATATATTCTAATAAAACTTAATTTATGAACACAAATTTAAGTTTGCATGTCATAAAATCTTCTAAAGTTTTTCCAATACACACACACACACACACACACACACACACACACACTTAGGTCACAGGTGTCAGGCCTGATTTGGCCACACAGGTGGTGGTTTCCCTCTGAGTACACAATATCATTTACTGATTAATTAGGAATTAGCATGTTCACTTTTCATTGCCCTTCTATCCTCCATTAAACGTAAGTTTCATAAACAAAGCGTTCTTTGTCTGTTTTATTTTCTGATGTTTTTCAAATGGCTTGAACAATGACTAGCATAATAAATATTTGTTGAATGAATGAATGAATTAAATGTTCTTTTTTCTTCCAAACTCTTTACGGTAGGAATCACTAGTAATACATGAGTATTGACATGCTCTTTGGTATGTCCTCACAAACACAGAGGATTGAAATATTTAAAAAGTAAATTTTGATGTAATGATTATTACTTTAAATTAATACAATTTAAACCATGATCTCGAGAAGCACAAATATATGATAAAGGTTAATAACATATTTGTATGTGTACACAGAAAGTTTGCAATTGTAGAATACGCATGCACACATGCACATGTATACAGATATATACATCAATACAGATATATGCATACATATATAACTATATACAACACATATAAAATTGTATCTTGTTCTTATACATTATATATGGATTTATATAAATTGGTAAACACAAGTTATTTCTTTGACTATGGTACTTAAACAGATGTTTAATCAGGGCAGTTAATGGTAATGACACTAATTAATCACAAAGTGAAAACACATTCACCTTAGAAAAACCAACACTATTAAACACTAAGATTAATTGGCTTTTTTTAAAAGAACACATTGCAACATAATTATCTTAGGACAATGTCAAATGTCCCGTTGAATCTATATTTGTACTCAATAAACATAAAGTCCAAACCATTTACCGTAAATCACAATTCCCATTGGCAATAAAAGGGAAAAGAATTTTTCCCATAGTAATATTCATATAGCATAATTTCTCAGAAAAAAATACTAAAATAAATATGTAGTTAATCTTTAAAATTTTAGGACTCACACATTTCTAGAGAGAAACTGGTTTTGAGCCCAGTGTTGGTCTCTTTGATGTCTGCTAACCAGGAGACCAGAGCAGTTTGAAAACATACTGGAAGAAACCGACAAACAACAGAAAAAAACTACACCATCTGTAAGTGGCCAAGGAAAAGGAAGAAGAATACTGAACTATTAATGCAATAAAAAAATATTTCCAGCCTTTTAAAAAAAAAGCGCAGTTAACCTTTAAAATGTTAAGCATAAGATTATCTAAAAACTTTTTAGAATGGATTATTTTATACTGTAGATCAATTGGTTTATCCACAATTTAAAATTCTGTATCATTTTATAGAAAACTTAGTAACTTAGTTTCTCTATTTCAAGTGCTTTTTTTGATAGGCAAAACTACACTACATTCAGCTGCCAGTATTATATCACATCTTTATTGTTTAAAATAAGAACTAAAAAAGAAAAAATTAACTAGCTGTTAGTAAACACATACCCAGGGAAGAGTCTGGAGACTGAATATATACATTCATAGCAGAGGGCAGGGAAGGATGGAAGAAGGAGGTAAGCCATTCTAGTCTGGTAACTAACAAAGAGTTTATTAAGAGAAACATGGGAAGCCCAACGTTGGTGGCTGCAGGATGAAGTGGATGCATTTCTTTTTTCTGTACAACATGAGAGGTGTCAAAAAGTTATGTAATGTAAAAAGAGGAGGGGTGGGTGGCAATTACAAGTACTGGTACATGAATGCTACCAGGCTTGCAAATTACATGTCTGACCAGGTCAGGATACAAACCTATGTAGAAACCAGCACATAGCAGGAGACAAGGAAGGGGTGCTGATTTATGTCAGAGTGAGCACCAGTTTAATAGGAAGTCTCTAAGGGAGGGGGGGTGGCAGGAAGCAATCTCTGTTCTGTTCAGGGTCCGGGCTGTGGGTCATGTCGTGGAGCAGTGTCCCCTCCACAGTCGCTCTTAAAATGATTATACAATGGAATTACTGCTGGGAGAGTTGTTTGAATAGTATTAGCCCACATCATCATTTAGGAGTTGCAAATTTATTGTCATAGTTCAATGCTTGAGGAGAACAATTTAATCCACTTTTAAACCCAAGTTAATTAAAACGTTTTTTCTATTATTTGCAACAAAAGTCTTCCTAAAATGTTGGCACTCTTTTTTTGCAACAAAACAATTCTCAATCATCATTTTTGTGTGTTTCTGTTATCACTGCTAGAGAGCTTGGAAAATTCAGTACTTACTTCTCCTTTGACCTGGAAAAAGGCATTAAGCTTAATAGGTTAAATAAAAAGGGCCAATTTGTACAATGCTTTGAAAATATTTAAATTTAACATCTAGTTCCCTTTCTAGTAGTAAAGTCATTGCCAAATGTGTGAACAAGAGAGCCTGAGTCATAGCCGGCACAGTAAATAGCACCTGGGTAGTAGGTAACTGATCAAAGTAACACATGTAGATTAATTATTCCAAGGTTTGCATTTTGATTAATAAAATTAAAGGGTGTCAACAAGCACATGTTTTCTTCGATGCTGCACCCCTTTCATGGTATTGAGAGAATGTCATCCTGCCCCCAATGTGAACACAGTTGGTGCCAACTATATACTAAAGAAATCCTCCACATTTTTTCTCTGTAACATTTATTCACTGGCACTTACTTTGGCCTGAGTAATATAGTAATATATTATAATACTCTGGAAAAACATAAATTATTAAAGAAAAATTGTGCATACATAGTAATAGATGAATAAATAATTATTATATTGCATCATATGAAAATAATATGATATATATCAGCAAGTAGGGAAAGACCCTGTATAACACACACACACACACACACACACACACATTATTTCTATATAAATAGAAGCATAGTTTATAGATGGTCTTTTCTTTTCCTCCTTGACCTCATGTCTTGGAAATTGATCCCTGCTAGTATTTATAGCTCTGTGCCATTTATTTTAAAGACTGTAGCTTAGTTGCATCAAAATTTATTCAATTATGACCTTCTAATGGACACTCAGTTTGTTTTCTATTTCAGAATATGATATACAGTTCTGCAGTGAGCACTCTGTGCACATTCTGACAGTAATGTGTGACTATTGCTCTAGGACAGAGTCCTGAAGAGCAAATTCAATGTCAAAGTGAATGCATATATTAAAATTTCAAGCAGGGTTAAATTTTTCTTCAAAATGGTTTTACCTAGATAGTCTAAGATTGATTCTATTTTTGTATCCTTCATGACAACAGATATCAGCCTTTCTGATGATGGTCAATTATATGGATTGAAATAACCATTATTTCTTAATTATATTTCTTAGAACATTGTGATGCCAAGTAAGTTCATATACAGAAAATTTTGTAATTTCTGCTCTCTGAACTGTGTTCTTAATCTTTGCTCATTTTAAATTGGTTATTATACAGGTGATGATCCTATGACTATTTACATGTGTTAAAAATATTTTATTGCACTTGTCATTTGTATCTTTAAAGTTGTATTTCAGCATTGAGGAATATTTAATTTTCCCTTTCCCAAATACATAAATATTTGCAGTATGGCATCTGGATTTTGGTTCGTACTTAGGAAAGTCTTCCTCACCAAATACTATAAAATTACTTTCCACTATTATTTCTTTTTAAATATGTTTAATTTTAGCTCTTTATCTGAAATGTATGTGTGAGTCTTCAATCTATGAATGTGTGCGGTATAAGGAAGGTGTTTAACTATTTATTTGCCCATGTATAGACGGTACTCAAAGCATTGTTAATTAAATAAACTTCCTGAACAAACAAGAAGAAAAACAAAACTCAGAGGCACAGACAAGAGTATGGTGGTTACCAGAGGGAAGTGGTGTATGGGAGTGTCGAGGGTAAAAGCAGCCAAACATATGGTGACAGAGAAAGACTGAAGGAAGGTGAAGGGATTAGTTGAAGAGCATATATGAAGGACCCATAGACACGTACAACATTGTGGGGACCACCTACAGAAGTGGGGCCGGGCTGGATGGAGGGTGGTGAAGGGGGGGAAATTTGAACAACTGTAATAGGCTAAACAATAAAACATGAATTAAAGAGAAAATTTGACTTGGGGTGGTGGTCACACAGGCAATATGCAAATGATGTAACAAAGAATTGTATGCTTAAAACCTATATAATCTTATTCACCAATGTCACCCTAATAAATTTAAGTAAATAAGTGAAATAAAATAAAATGATGATTTTATGATAAAGTATATTCCTGATGGAGACTGCTTTGGAATCAAATATGTATTCTATAGATCTGAGATTTTTTATTCATATGAATTACACTGTTTCTTTTACTCTAGGTTAATGAACTTCTGGGGTATGTACCAAAGGAAGACCATGATTACTGTACTTTTTTGTAAAAAAAAAATTTTCCCTCTTATTGAATTTATTGGGGTGACACTGGTTAAGAAAAATTATACAGGCTTCAGGGACACAGTTCTGTAACACAGCATCTTTGTACTGTACTGTGTGTTCACCCCCACCAAGTCAGGTATTCTTCTGTCACCATTTATACCTTCCTTCACCTTCACCAACCTCCCCTGCCCCCAGTGAACCCCACATTGTTATCTGCATCCATGAGTTCTTTCTCTTTTGGTTCTGAATCCTTCCACCTCCTTTATTCATATGAACCCTGGAATCGGTTTCTCATATTTCATAAAAAATATTTTGTGATTTTGATCAGTATAACGTTCAACATATAGAAAACTATTTGTATGTGTGTGTGTGTGTATAAATATATATAAAATCTTGCAGGACACTTGATGTCTGCAGGGAAGCTGGACAACAAAAGCTGAAACACCTTATAAAATGTGATAATCTGCTCACTAGGACCAAGACGCTACCCTGTACTTGCACAGATATAGATTAGACAGAAAGGATAATTCACAGGTGACTTAAATAAATAAAACATAATGCTAATATTTTGAACATATAATCAAAAGGGTCATTAAGTGCATTGAGATTTCACTTCTTCTACATATTATATTTTCTCAATGTGACAAGCTACAGGATAACACAAATTGTAATCAGAAAATTGATTGAGCATGAAATAAGAACAAAGGAAGTCTACTATTTAATTCAAATATTTAATAATGCAATGGATCCAACTATTCAATAGAGACTCCCAAACCAATTAGCTTGGACATATACATTTCTTGTGCTAGGTTGTATTCTTCTATGGGCATTCTTGAAGGCCTATTGAGAATGTTTGCCTTTTCCACGCTCATATTTTTACAATTCCATTTTTATAACAGGCCCCTTTTTGGTAGACACAGATTTTCTTATGGGTATTTTGCATTTATTAATGTGGTAAGCTGTCCATAACTGAAATTCTGATAAGCAGCTTATCACATGGCTCAATAGTGGATGCGACCAAGAGGGGAAATGGTTGGGAATAGGTGTAGTGCCATTACTAGACATAACAATCCTACTGTTAGCCAGCATGTGTTCTTAACCCTTTTTTTAAAAAGTTATGTCATTTTTTCCATCACCATTTATCCCCCCTATAGCCTCTACCTCCTTCACCCAACCCCCTGCCCCCTGCAATCTCTACACTGTTGTATCTCCAACTGTCCAGCACAGAGTCTTATTACATAATACTTGAACTACCCACTTTCACTGTGACACTTTCACTGTGACTCATCTTTCATCGGGTCTGCTGCATGGGCAACAGCAGACCCTCCATATCACCCTGCCCAGGCTCTGTAGCTTCAGCTTCACTGGAGAGGACACTCCAGCATCATCGCAAGATGTCGATTCAACACGGGAGGAGACAGATACCGTGTCACTCCCGAGTCGGACTGCACAGCCATTCTCGGCGGTGCAGATAGACTCTTAAGAAGCTACACCATCGTCTCTCGAGACGGACGGCTGCCGACGACGACGACGACGACGACATCTTTCATCAGTACAAAGATATTTAACTCAGAAATGGCCTCTCAATTCTCCTGCCTTACTGTTTAAGATTGTCACTGTCAAAGTCACACTTCTTGGAATCACAAGTGTATGGATATAAGACAGCGCAACAGGGGAACACTACACCTCAGTCAATGAACGCTTCACTGAGGACGTAGCATTTGTGCTGGTTCTTAAAGAGTAAATATCAAGCAGGAAAGAAATAAATAGAAGAGTTCCACTGAAAGGTTAAAAAAAGTGAAATATCTGTGGATTAGTAAAGAAATAAATGGACAGGTTAGTTTCATTAGATAACTAAAGTCGGTTAAATTCTTTCTAACATTAGACAATGCACAAGTGACATTGGTCAAAGACCAGAAAGAAATAATTCCTTAGTTATGTGGATACCAGGGAAAATTACTCATGTCAAAGACAATAGAAAGAATAAAGCTCCAACCACTATTATTTAAAACAAGCCCTAATGTAAAATTCAAAGTAGCTCAATAAATACTCAATGAATAAATTTATGAGTCAACAAATACATATTTAAAACTATAAGGTGCTGTGAAAATAACAGACTATGAAAAATCAAAGTAGTGAATATTTGTTTTAGAAAAGTTCCTACCCATAGGGATTTTATACTATTTAAATATGTTTCTATTTTGTATTATACAAGATTTTGGTCACTTACTTTGTAGTTCTTTTTGTTTGTTTGTTTGTTTTTTAACAAACAAGTAAAACAAAAGTGTTTTAGATTATTTAGTACTTTTGGGAAATAATCACATTGCAAATCATCTTATAAAATTATGATATACATTCTCTATTTGTTATACAGATATTTTGATGACATCTACAATGATTATTTATTTATTTAATGTCTTATTGTTTACGCTATTACAATTGTCCCAAATTTCCCCCCTTAACCTCCCTTTGCTCCACCTGCTCCCCCACTTCCATAGTCAATCACCACACCACTGTCCATAGATATTCTTTGACTAATCCCTTCACCTTCTTTCAAATAGTCCCCACCTCCCCTCTCATAGCTGTCAGTCTATTCTATGATTCTATGTCTCTGGTTCTATTTCACTCATTAGTTTATTTTATTCATTAGATTTCTCTAATAAGTGAGATCATATGGTATTCATCTTTTCACCAACTGATTTATTTCACCGAGCATAATAGTCACAAAATGTAGGAATTCCTTCTTTTTTCTGCTGTGTAGTATTCCACTGTGTGAATATACCACAATGTTTTGGAAACAGTCTAAGTGCCCATCAGCAGATGAGTGGATTAAAAAACTGTGGGATTTTATTTATGCTCAGTCCTTAGTTCATGTGTTTACATTCTACTGTTTTGTGGCAAAATAACTATTAAATATTTAAATTAAGTAATTAATTGCCAACATCTGTGGTCATTACTCACAAGTAGCTAATATTCTTTCAGAATTAGCTAGATATGTATATAGGTCACAATTTTTACTTTCCTGAAAAGCATTACCAGTAAAATTGTTTTCACTGTTTTGTAATGGTTTTCTTCTTAGAGTTAGTCATGTGGTATAGTAACAGAGTCTCCCTATACAGTTTTAAAATTACTTGCCCTTTTGCCAATTTAAATGACCTTTAAATATATGCCTAATATGTGTTACTCTGAAAAGTCATATGCAGGAAAGAACCAAAGACTGAGGGACCTGCTAGTTTATCTAGCTTAGTCTGGTTCATTGTACATTGCAGGAAATAAAGGCTTAAAGAACCAAATAAGTTGTTCAACTTGACAATGTATAACCCAGTCGAGAGTAACTTGTGCCTTTTCTAAGTAGGATAGGAGAGTTCAAGGTATAAGGAAACATTTTTATACTTCACTGACCATAAAGTAAGTATATTTATAATTTACTCTCTGCTTCAGCATTCGGAGGGGAATTTAAATGAGGGCATTAATAAAAGTGAAATGTTGAGCATATTCTGCAATTTGGTGTGGTGTTATTTAATACTATATCTGATTTTCAATATCAGCAAGACAATCATTAAATTAATTATGAGAACTATCAAGTTCTCATAATTGTTAAAATCAATGCTTATTAAATTTGGACCTTCCCTTGGGAGACCAATCTTTTACTTCCATGAAGTTGATTGATTTGTTATGTTTTACTAAACTGCTATTATTTTTCAATACTTATCACCCTTATCTTATTCATTCATAGGCTTTTAAAATTTTATTATGTAATAAAATCAGACTAATCACATGATAATTACCTAGATTTTCTTTAGTTCTTAATATCATATCATATTTATTTCTATTTCTATTTCTCCATAAGCCCTCAAAATAATTTTGTTTGTCAATAATCTATATTTCCCTAATGTGGCACAAAGCTATGCAGCAGTCTGTGTAACTACATATTGGAAAAAAAAGATACATTGCATAATTTTGTTGAGTTGTAAGGAAAAAATGAATCAGTGTGAAGCACATGTCTCCAGAACTATCAAGAGGCTGCATGAAGGGAATTTGATAAATTTCAATTATAATAAAAACTCAAGAAGTTGGGTATAGAGGGAACACACCTCAACATAATAAAGACTATCTATGACAAATCCATAGCTAACATCACATATTCAATGGTAAAATGTTAAAAGCTTTCCCTTTAAGATCAGGAACAAGGAAAAAATGGCTACTCTCATAAAAAGAAATAAAAGACATTCAAATTGGGAAGAAGGACAACTGTTGCTATTTGTGGATAGCCTGGTACTATATGTAGAAAACCCTAAAGACTCCACCAAAAATCTATGGGAACTAATAAAGTCAGTAAAGGTGCAGGATACAAAATTACTATTCATAAACCTATATATAACAATAATAATCAGAAAGAGAAAATTTATAGTGCAATCCCATTATAATTATATCAAAAAATAATAAAACACCTAAAATATATTTAACTGAGGAGATGCAAGTCTTGTACTCAGAATCTATATGACACTGATGAAAGAAAATGGAGGCGAAACAAATAAATAAAAGGATATTTCATGCTCACGGAATGATTAACATTGCGAAAATGTCCATATTACCCCAAACGATCTACAGATTTAATGCAATCTCTATCAACATACCAATGGCATTTTTCACAGAACTAGAAAAAATAAATATAATATTTATATAGAACTACAAAATCACCAAAGCTATCTTAAGAAAGAAGAACAACATTGGCAGTCTCACAATCCCTGATTTCAAACTATATGACAAAGCTACAGTAATAAAGAGATTGCTACTAGCACAAAAACAGACACCTAGGTCAATGAAACAGAATAGAGATCCCAGAAATAAAGTCCTGCTTATATGGTCAATTAAACTGCAACAAGGAAGGCAAGAAAACACGATGGGGAAATGACAGTCTCTTCAGTAAATGGTTTTGGGAAAACTAGATAGACTTGTACACAAAAGGAATCTGAACCACTTTCTTACACCATATAAAAAATAAACTCAAATTGTATTAAAGACTTAAATATAAGCCCTTAAACCATAAAACTTCTATAAGACAACATAAACTCCTTGACACAGGTCCAATATATGTTTTTTGGATATGTCTCCACAGCCAAGTGCAATAAAAGCAGTAATAAATGTGACTACCTAAAACTAAAAAGTTTTTGCACAGCAAAGGAAACCATCAACAAAATGAAAAAGCACCCTACTGAATGGGAGACAGCTGCAAATAACATCAGTAAGGGCTTTATATACAAAATATATAAAGAACTCATACACACTCAATATCAAACAAAATCCAAATAAAAACTGCGCAGAGAAACTGAATAAACATTCCTTCAAAGAAAATAGATGGCCAATGGATCTGTGAAACAATGCTCAACATCACTAATTATCAGGGAAATGCAAGTCAAAACTTTAATGAGATATCACCGTATCCCTTTCAGAATGGCTGTTATCAATAAGTCAACAAATGAGTGTTGGCAAGGATGTAGAGAAATGGAAATCTGTGTGCACTAATAAGTTGGTGTTGCCACTACAGAAAACACTGGGAGGTTTCCTCAGGATATTAAAAATAGTGCTGTCCTGCAAATCAGCAATTCCACTTCTGGGTATTTATCTGAAGAAAATGAAAACATTTATTTGAAAAGATATATGTATCCTATGTTCATTGTAGCATTATTTTCAATAGCCAAGATATTGAAGGAAGGCCACCGAGGTGTCCATTGATACATGAATGAATAAAGAAGATGTGAAAAATATATATGTGTGTGTGTATACACACACACACACACGCATAATGGAATGTTATTTAGCAACAGAAAGAATGAAACCTTGCCATTTGCAACAACATGGATGGACCTAGAAGGTATATGCTAAATGAAATGTCAGACAGACAAAGACAAATAATGTATGATTTTATTTACATGTGGAGTCTAGAAAAGAAAAAAAAAAACAGAAACAGACTCATAGATACAGAGAACAAACGAATGGTTGCCAGACACATGGTAAGTAAGGGAATGGGTGGAAAAGGCAAAGGGGAATAAGAGATACACCCTCTCAATTATAAAATCACTAAGTCACAGGGTTGTAACAGACAGCACAGGGAATCTGCTCAGTAGTATGTTAATTGAAATTACTGTATGGTAATAGTAATTAAACTTGTGGTAATCATATCATAGGTTATATAAATGCAGAATCACTATGCTGTACATGTAAAATAAACATAGTATTGTATTTAAACTATATTTTAATAACAATTTAAAAAAGAATAAATTGAGTATTATTAAACTTGGACTTAGTACTAAAAAAGGAATAAAAATGTCTATATGTGGAATAACAGCCTCCTAATTTAATGAACAAGTAGCTGGCCTAGTATCTCAAAGATCTATTAAAAACAGGGATTATCTTGTAAAGCTTATCAGTAAACCATTTTATTAATTAATGGCTAAAAACAACTTTCTTTTTCCTTAAAAGATGCATAGAGCATCTAAGAATGAAACCATGGAAAGCTGTTTTGGATAGATCCTCCTCTTTGCCAACAAAATTTGGATCATGTATCTTTGGAAATAATTATCTTTTGCATAACAGCCTAGAAACAGAGAAAAATATTGATAAACTCATCTTTTAATTTCTTCCTGTTTAAAAGTAAATCAACAAAGAGCTAATTTCTTAGTGTCACACTCACATAAAAATTTAAATTCAGTTATTATTGTATATATATCCATAAACTAAAATGTCATCTTGGGAATTTCAAGGGCACAGTTTTGAGCTTCACATTCATTATTCAAATCTTGATTAGAAGATCAATGGCAGAGGTTAATATTAATAAGATTGTAAAAACTGCACAATGGTGAATGTAGGATGGGGCAGGAGTGGGCTTATAGTTGTATGTGAAACAAGGTTTATTATTATATTATTTACTAATAAATATATTATTTTTCATATGGACAAATACAAACCTACCTTTGGCCCACCCTATATTATAATAGCCAACAGAGGGCCCTCACTATCTAATAATTGAAAATTTATGTTATACTTTTCTTCTTCAAGAACACTTAACAGAAAACAAGAGGGTAAACTGTCCTTCCCAATGAACAGTTGAATTTTAGATTCACTTTTTGTGTGCGTATATTCCACTAAAACTTTACTAATGTTGGGCAGCGAAAATATTCTGTATGATACAGTGATTGATACATGCCATCATATTATTTATTGAGAACAGTACTTGATATTTTTCATGGCTTAATTTCGTGAGACATATTGATATCTTTGTCTCTAAGCATATGAGATAGGAAAACACATTTGAGGGGGGAAAATGATCTTGATTTACTCACACACTATAGAGAACAGATATGATCTGGGTTTACTTACACTTATATACTTTTATGTTGTAAAGGAGTCTTCATGTGTTGGATTCCCCAACTGGCTCATAGTAGGTACACAAAAATATTTATGTATCTCCAATTCTAGTAGAATAAAATGGTTCATTGTTTTAATAAATATAAAGCTTATTAAAACAGTGAGTTCAAGGGAATGAATGGGTTAGCAAGACAGTGTTTTGAAAGAGAGAAATAAGATTCAGAGTTGGGGTTTCATGAAAAAGAACCATGAATATAACAAAAGTTTAACTGCACATGCATCTCTCTTAATTGCTTCAATTATAATGACCGTCCTCATCCTAATTGTATATAGTGAGAAGAGACATATTCATGTAAAATAAAATTTAATCAGTGGTAGAGTAATTCATGGTTGAGTTAGTTCCCATCTGGAGAAATATGAGGTGTATTTAAATGATATTGGTGCAGCACACAAGGGTGAATGGTAGATTGAATGGATTTAATGAACTGTGTACTCAAAAATTTCCTGGGTAACAAGACCTGTGGAATCCCTGAATCCCAGTCAGGATCTATCTATCTACTCACCGATTATCCATCTGTCACCTAACTGAAGTCCACCTGTTCTCCCTGGCACTTGGAGGGTTACCCGAGAAGCAGCAGCAAAGGAGAATTGACTCTAAAAACTCTAGAGGGGGTCAGTCATCTTCTTTGCAACTGTTTGTGCCAAACTTTTGATTAAATGTGAGATGACAGAGTACATGTGAATGTAGACTGCTTTTTTCAAAAGTTTGAAAATGGTGGATACATATTCAAAGAGAGGTGAGAGTTAGTGATCTTAAAAACTAGTTTTATATTACTAATTTTGATATCCATAATCAGTTGTCATAAATAAAATAAGATATCATGTCAGTACTATGAACTTCAAGCATTTCTACAAGGACAAGAAATCCTTGAAAATCAGTTTGTTTGTTTTTTTACTGAAATTGTATTTATCTGATTTTTAGACCTAGTCCTCATGTTAAAAAATACTTTTAAAATTTTAAAGTATATAAAACTTTGAATATAAGGATTGAAAATTTGTGAATATTAAAAAGTGATTCCATCTTTACATTGAAATGTACACTGTTAAAGTACCACCTGAATAAGTAGTTTAAGATTACCATTCTTGGGGGTAATTTACTTATCTCTACTAAGTATCTTTGCTAGAACCGTTTTGGGAAAATGTTGATTTAGAGGAAAGAACACTGAAGTCAGAAGAATGGGTTCAAGTTCTAGTGCCACTTTGGTAAGACATTGAAAAAGACATTGAATTTAGCTCTCAGTCTTTTTTTCTTTTTCTTTCTGTAAATTAGAAATAATAAAGTCACCTGTTTTCTAGCTCCTATGAATGATTATTTATTTATTAATTCAGCACATTAGAATAAGATGCTAATGTAATTATTTTGTTAGTAGTTTCTCTTGCAGAAATTATTAGCTCCATAGATGATCTCTTTATCATTTGGCAAAATGAATTAAAAACAGCAATACTGAGAAAGTCTGCAATTTCTCTATTAGCACTTGGCTTATGCTCTCACAGTTTATTGACAGGAATCTACCTCCTCTTCTAATCCCTCATTAGACAAAAACAAATGAATATTGTATAATTATAATACCATATCTCCATAGAGCTTCATGCTGGTCTACTTTAAGTTGCTTTTATAGTAAATAATGCATAGTGTGGAAAACTATACATTTTTAAATGGTTTTAAGCTAGTTTATTTAGCCTTTAAATCCTTAAGCCTCAACCAATAACAATTCATCAGCTTTCTACAAGTTTTCAGGTCTCTTGCCTTAAACTTTGCCAAACTCAATAGAATTGAAATGGTTGAACAAATATAGTACAATAGTTCTATATTAAAGTGGGAATTGAGTTGTAGCTATGTTCATCAATTGCTTTGAATAGAATAAATTAATTTTTGACATAAAAAAAACATTCTAAGGGAAGCATTAGAGAGGTTTGAGAGCAAGATAATGACTTCATGTTCCAGAAAAGAACAAGTAGAACTAAGCTGTTTGACCCTGGGAAACAAGTCTCAGAAATTGAGATTAAAGTTGGGTGAAGGAGAAGCATAAAGAGAGTCCCTGTTTGCCTTCTGAATCTTGTGATACAAATAAGACACTCCAAATGAGCACAGCCAACTCAAGAAGGGTTTCTGATTGACTCTGAAATTCTTAGAGATTTGTCAAGAGCTTCCGACTGACTTTCAAGAAGAGCTTTTTGGCTTCCACTGCAATTCATTTAAAAACAGCAGCAAGAGAAGAAGCTATAAACAATCAAATTAAAACACACATACACCATACACACACACACACACACACACAAATGTTGTTTTGATATTCTCGGAAATGATACTGTCAATTGCAAGGTGCGTAGGAGGTCAAGATGATAAGTTTTAAAAATGTATTACCATTATGTTGTATAAAACCAACAGGGCCCCAAAACACCTCGGAAACCTTCATGCTCTGAATCTGAAGTATACTCAGACTTGAATTTTGATTTTATGCTGAAAAGGAGCTTTGTATGTAACTGCATCTGTACAGGTTTGTCATTGCTATTATTAAACAATCACAATAGGTGATATTTACTGATTAAAAAAATTTTTTTCTCAACTCCCCGCTGTTAATGAAGTGATGGCTGGTGTTCATAGTGAAGAGGTTGAACACAAAAGGAGACAGTATTTTCCAATCCTGGTTAATTCAAATTCTAGTGAGAGTTCTACCTCGCTGAACAGTTATGCTCGCCAGCTTTTTCCCCTGAACACATTACCGAGCAGGACAGACACTCTGAGATAGAAGGATCGACTAGTTTGACTGCTCTCAAAAGGGGCGGTCAGATGGCTTGGTGAAAGCAAGTAGATAGGATTAAACTCTTCCTTTCAGCAAGCGAGGAGCTTTCAGACAATTCTTCCTGGCAGTCTAGGTAGCCTGCCACAGGAAACTTAGCAAGCTTTTACTTTAAGCCACATGTCTCCTGACAAATGAGGGGCATGCAACCAAAGCTGTGGAGTAAGGGTTCTGTGCTCCTCATACATGATGATGTAATGCTTTCTGAATGCACATACACTCTTCCTCAATTTATGTGAGGATAATTAAAGGCACACTATTGGTGTCTCCAGAGAAATTCATCATAGCTATTTTTCGCTTTGAGTTATTTTGAATCTCTGTAAGAATAATGAAATGACTTCCAAAAACCATGCAAATTTAATATGGGTTATGTGATATTTTTTCTTATGCATTATTATTATCTCAACTTTCTTTTTCAAAATTTAATTTTACTATTCAAAAGTTGAGCAAAATTTTTGCAAGACACTAGAGTAATTCTGTGAAATAATATATGGCTTCCATATGTCAATTTTTATAAGTTTCATACAAATTTATGTTATCTATAAAATAATAAATTTAAAGTTGAATGTCATTTTTATATTCCTGGATACTAGGACACATTCATTGAATTAAATTGAAGTAAATTAATCAGTGAGAAGAATTTCAAACAGAATATGCTGTTTTAACTTCTATAATAAAAATATGCAGTCATTTTTTAAATCAACTCTGCATCAGTTATTTATTATATATCTACACAGGACAGGTCATAAGGCTATGTAACTAGATATATAAAAACTTTGATCATATCCTAAAGGAGCATACGGTATTGTAGAGAAGGCCAAGTTATGTTACTAATTTTTCCTCCAATTTCTCAAAAGGGATAATTCTTCTTTAGATGGTTGGGCAAAAAAGAATTAGAAAACAAAACAAGTAATAGCAAGTATGTAAATTATTGGACAACTGAAGAGTCTATGGTGCAAGGTTTCCCCTGCAACCGGAGCACTTCATTTAATTAACCACATTGTAAGGGCATTTGGAAATCAAAGCCAACAATCTCTAGCTTCCTGAGTGACTAAGCTTTCTGCATGTTTTAGGAAAAATTTCAGTCACCTTATCACCTTATTCCCCATCCTAAGGGACAATATATTCTTTTTTTTTTTTTTAAAGTAAACCATCTAAGAAAGTTCTGACAATATTTGTGAAGCATTTACAGGCCTGAACTGGAGACAGGAAACATGATTCAGGCATAATCTTTTGATTTTGGAAATGATTCAATTAACCAAATTACATAAAAGATATATTCCTGAACTCTTAGCAGCCCAATAAAAATAACTGTAATGTAAGACAAAGTGATAATTGCCATAGGAAATATACACTTGAGAGCCTTGCGAAGTTCAAGAAGCAGGAGCAATACCTTCTTGCTGCAGGGAGAAAGGAAGTCTGATGACATTCTGTTAGACCTTTAAAACACTAAAATTTGGGCCCATGGAAAGAGGAATTGGGAATTCAGGACAAAGGGGCAGCATGTGCAAAAGACCAGCATTCAGAAGGCACGTAGATTTGCATAACACACCACGATTAGTGTCAGGTTGCAAGGATCTGTACAAACAATGGGCTATAAGGTTGGTGGATTAGTAGGTAAATCATTAAACAATATACATCTATATGAAAGAGATTTTTAAAAATTGTTGTTCTCATTACTTGTTCTTCTTAGATGGAAGGAGAGGGCTGTTTAAACCAGGGATGTCTCTAGACACTTTGGAATATCTTTTTCTTTTTCTTTTTAAAATCAAATACATATTTGACATGATATTAATTGAAATTCATGCTGCTTGGTGCTTTCTCTCATTTAGAGTCCAGAATCTCATTGATAATGCTAAGAAGATTGTTGAACCACACTTCTATTCCTTTTTAAAAAATGGGCTTCATAGTCGGAGGCAATCATGAAGAAACATGACAAGCTATGGCATATCCCCTAGGGCCAGGACTGACTTCAAGTTTGATTTTTTTTTTTCCTCAATGCGACCAATACCTGACCACCAACTGAATTATGCAAGCCTAGCATCAGTCAGCCACAGATAATTCTGCACTGTCTACAATAGGTAACTGCTGTGTGAAACGCCCTTAGGAAAACAAAGAAGCACACGATACGATCATTGCACTGAAGTATCAACTTGGTTTTCTAGTTGAAGAGATAAGACACAAAGACAAATAAAATGCCAGATAAAACACTCTTGGACAAATACATGATAGACATGGGTAGGTCTGAAGGGGCAGTGGATTCTATCCCGGGCACCTGCATGTCCTCAGTCTCTTTTAGTAACACCTTGCTTCTGATGAAAGTATGCTCATTGCTGCAAATTGTCCAATGGAAAATGCACATGTTTCTTTCCATCTTCCAGGAGTCATACTAACTTTGATGATGCTATTTATCATTACGGGGAAAACACGGTTCTGCTGCATGTTCCCATTTTGTATGTGTATGTTGGAGGGTCGAGCAGCTGGGGATGTTTTAGGAGAGGAAGACACAAGTTGGGTTTAACTTGAAGAAATGCCTGGAATGAATATATTTTGCAAAATGGTGCAAACTCCCTTCTAGATCTGATTTCTCTGATGGGACTAACAGAGGGTAAATGTGTGCAGTCGTAATATAGTATGTCTTCCAATTGTACCTAACAAGAGTTTGTACTAATGCATTTATCACAGTTTTTATTTTAATTATTCTTAAGGCTCTAAATTTGTCTCACTACACTCTGTGATTTTTAGAGTATGCACTGCAATTTCTTCATCTCCTTACTCTAGTCTTCAGCATGACACTTGGCATATTACATACATAACATTAATTACATATATAATACTTATCCATATAATCACACATATAAATATATATTTAGATGTGTAATATATGTACATATTAAAATCAATAAACATTTATAAAAGGGACACATAGAAATATGGAACAAAATAATGGAGAATATTGAATGTAAATGGACAGGGTGTAAATCTCAGGAGAGAGGTTTTTTTTTTTTTTTTCAGATTTAATGTGTTTTATTGATTAAAATATTACATTTGTGCCAATTTCCCTTCCCTCTGCTCCCCTCCACCCGGTGGCCCCCCTCCCTCCAGTTGTCCCCCCCTTTTAGATTATGTCCATTAGTTGTGCATACAGTTCCTCCCAACCTCTCTCCATCTATTCCATTCCCTCCTACCATGATCCCCAATTCCTATATCATCTCCCTCCCTCTCCCCACTCCCCCTCCCTGTTGACCTCCCCCCAATATGCTTCCCGTACCCACAGTTCCTTTTCCACTCTCGTTGCCTGTTTAGTTTGCCTTTGTTTCTTCTCCCTAGCTTCTGTTTTTTAAACCAGTCCCTTTAACTTCTCATATAACAGTGGTTTGGATCTAATGAACTCTTTCAGTTTTATTTTGTCCTGGAAACACTTTCTCTGTCCTTCTATTCTGAATGACAATTTCGCTGGATAGAGTATTCGTGGTTGTAGGTTTTGGATTTTCATTACTTTGAATATTTCTTGCCAGTCCCTTCTTGACTGTAGGGTCTCCCTTGAGAAGTCAGCTGATAGTCTAATTGGGACCCCTTTGTACATAATTCTTTTCTTCTCTCTTGCTGCTTTTAAGATTCTCTCTTTATCTTTAATTTTTGACATTTTGATTATAATGTGTCTTGGAGTGGTTCTCCCTGGGTCCAGTCTCTTGGGAACTCTCCTTGCTTCCTGGACCTGCAAGTCTATTCCCTTCCCCAAGTCTGGGAAGTTCTCCTTTATTATATTTTCACTCAATTTTTCAAGTTCTAGTTCATCTTCCTCATTCTCTGGCAAACCAATGATTCTTATGTTGGGCCTTTTATAGCTGTCCCAGAGGTTTCTGATCCTCTCATTGTTGCTTCCCATTTCCTCTCGCTGCATTGGTTGACTGCTTGTTCCTTCTCCATATTCCAGTTTGTTGAAATGAACTCTGGATTTTTTTTCCTCACCATCTGTCTCGTATGCGGTTTTGTTCCTTTCGTTATGAATGTTTTTCGCTTCTTTCATATCTTTTTCCTGCTCTTTTGTGAATTCTGTAAGCCACCTGATAACAATGGCCCAGAACTGAGCCTCTGACAGGTTTCTTATCTGTTCATCTGTCAGGTTCTCTATCTGCTGTCTGGTGAGCTGTGTCACCGGGATTTCTATAGTTTTCTGCCTCATTTTGACAGATGCGTTTTGTTTTCTTGGGCCGGCTGTCGGGGGCAGGGGGCAGTGCCTGCGTACGCGTCACAAATCAGCGACCGGCGCCTGTCCGCGACCTATTTCGCAGCCCTGTGGTGCTTTCTGTGGGGGCGGGGGTCCAAGATGGATTCACACAGTTATTCAGCTAGGAGACCGGGATCCGTCCTCCCGCCCCCCTGGGCCTCACTGTTCAAGGCGATGCGGCGGCCGCTCTCCCCAGCGCCGGGGTCGCGCACCGCCAGGGGCTTGTGCAGCCGGGACTCCTCGCCGGGGTCGCGCACCGCCAGGGGCTTGGCCGCCGGGATTCCTCGCCTCCCGCCGCTCCAGGTGCGACCGCAAACAGCACTGCCCTCTTTAACTCTTACCTGCCCAAATGGCACTGCTGGTTTATAACTTCATATGTTGGACTTCCGTGTAGTTTTATTTTCTGGAATTTCTAGTTATCCTTTGTTTTGAAGTAGTTGTATTCCTCTCTAGTTGTAGAGGGAGACCTAGCGTGTCCGTCTAAGCCTCCATCTTGGCCGGAAGTCCCAGGAGAGAGGTTTTTGAGAGAAGGTTTGGCTTGACAAGAACTCCCGTTTAGGGAGATACATCTAGAAATATCATAAAACACATTTTGGTGAAGGGCTTAAAAAGGGGCAGAAGCAAGTTAGGGGCTAGTGAAAATGTGTAGGAGGGGAAGAAAGAGGATCTGGGTTAGGATGGGGATGGGAAACAAGGAGTGATTTTAGCAGTAGAATCTTCTGGATTTAGTAATTATGTGGTCACGAAGCAAAAGATGGCTTCAAACATTTTAAATTGTTAATATACCATTAACAGAACTGTGAGGAATTTTTATCAGATGAAGTGGTACATTCTAGTTTTGAACCTATGAAGCTTGAGGAATACTTGATAGATTTAGGTGGAAATGTTAAGCAGTATAGATGAAAATTCCAGAGAAATAATATTAGAGTAAAAAATACAGCTGTGGTAAAGGATACTACCTTAAACCTCTGGGTAAAAAAGAGGAAGATTTTGGGAGAAAAATAGGTGATAAATGTTCAAAGGATCACTGTGTTATTTGAAACAAATTGAGTGGAATTAGGTTAGAGAATAAATTATTCGTAGGTTGTAACTTGTTATAATTTTTGCATCAGGCCACCTTTTAGAATTCTGAAGGAAAACTTGACAGTAAAAATGTGATGGTGATAAAAATTCCCTATATTTTGGGATCTCCCACCCCTTTGCCCTTAGCTTTCTGTTCCATTCTAAAAAAGTAAGTGAGATGATAATTGTACAAACATAAAAATATGCCTGTAGATCTTAAATTAGTACAGCACCTTTTTATCAGTTATCTATTATTGTACTTAACACAAGCTGCAGAATAACAGGATACTAACTTTCAATCATTTATGAGGTATATATGCATATCTTGCAGAGGAGCGCAGTTTTCTGAGGTCTTAATCAGGACATAGCAACAAGCTCCAATTTTAGTCACAATATGCAGAGAAGTTGTCAGCTGTCACTGCTGTTTTTACAACAAGAAAAATCTGATCAAGCAGAAAATCAGTAACTTTTCCTGGCTCCATGAGAGAACTGAGTGTGCAGGGAAATCACCGCCATGAAATTGGGAGAGATGGGCAAATTCACAGAGCCACAGCCCAGAGCTGCATATCTGCAGCAGAAGCTGCTGGAACATAAAATAATAGAAACACATCAGGTCATTTTAACAAATTGCTGGAGGTGAGTGTAGACCAGCATAACAGTGAGAAACTGCTCAGAGCCCCCATTTTAGGGGAAACCTATTCTTTTGTGGGTCTCACTTCCAGGAACACCACCAGATTTTCACTAAAGAACAAAGAAAAATCCCCTCTTAGCACTAACAGAAGTGGGAGAAGAATCCTTATGAAATAAGCTGAGGACATTCGTTATAACAAAGGCCTGCTCTCCAAAGGGAAAGACTATGATAGCCTTATCTCAGCTGAGAGAAAGACATTGGTCCCATCAGACTATTCTAGCCTTTCTGTTTTATCAAAGGGGGAAGAGGGGTGATGTGACGTTCACATGAAGATCACAGTTCAGAGACCCAGGCCCAAGAAAAAACTGAGGCTTCATCATAAGATCATGGAATGCTTAGCCTCCCTCAAACCTTACCACCACATCAGGGAGACTCGAGTATGATAACAGCGAATTTCAGCTAAAAGGGTGGTAAGACACAGACTCTCTCTCTCTCCTAGAAAAGCCCAAAATCAAGAGGGGAGGCAAATAATAATAATAATAATAATAATAATAATAATAATAATAATAACCCTAAATCAATTTGAATCCCCTGGAACCTATAACTATAGCAAACACTCAGCCCAAATCCTTGCCAGATTATCATAAATTCTCAGACTAAAGTCTTAGCTACTTTAGTTTCTATTACTCAATACAACAGAATTGGTTTCAACAATAACAACAAAATTACAAGGCATGCCAAAGGCAAGATAAAACACAGCCAAATCAAGATTCAGAAATAACATAGATGTTGAAATAGCAGATAGGAAATTTAAAATGATGGGTGCTATGTTAAGGGCTCTAATGAAAGAAGTAGACCACGTGCAAGCACAGATGGGTAATGTAAGCAAAGAGATGAGAATTCTAAGAAAGGATAAAAAGGAAATGCTAGAAATCAAAAGCACTGTAACAGAAATGCAGAATGCTTTCCAAGACTTTACTAGTAGACACAGCTGAAGAAAGAATCAGTGAGCCAAAAGAAACCTCTTAAACTGAAATGCAAACAGATCAATTAAAAAACAAAACAAAACATCTAAGAACTGTGGACTATGGTACCACATGTGTAATTGGGTTACAGGAAGAAGAAGTATAAAACAAAGCAAAAGGACTACTTGAAGTAAGAAAGCTGAGCATCTTACAAAATTAATGCCAGATATTATAAGCAAGTTCAGAGAACACCAAACAGGATAAATATCAAAAAGAAACAAGCAAAACTAAAAACTACTATCCCTTGACATATCATATTCAAATTGCAGAAAATCAAAGACAAGTGGAAATTCCTGAAAGAAACTGATGGAGGAAGGGACAGGTACCTTGAGAAGAACATGAGTTAAAATTAGAGTGGACTTCTCATGAGAAACCATGCAAGTAAGAAGAAAGAGAAAACATTATCAAGTTTTAAAAGAAAAAATACCAATTTAGATTTCTTTAGCCAGCAAAATTTTCCTTCAAAAGTGAGGCAAAATAAATACTTCCTAAGACAAAAAAAATGACAAAAATATTTTTCAGGAGATAAAATATTTATAAATCAGAAACTTTGCTCTATAGATGAAAAAAGAAGAGTTTTAAAAAAGGAATAAGGGTAAGTGAAAGGTTTTATACATATTTTTATCACCTAAAAGATAACTTTAAAACAATGAAGAGAATATATTGGGTAATGTTACCTTACAATGCAAAAACAGGTGATGGATCATAGAATTGTACACTGGAAACCTATCTAATATTATTAACCAGTCATCCCAATAAATTAAAAGAACAACCAAAAATGTTATCTTGAAATAAGAAAAAACCAGCTTCACAGCCTAAAAATATAGACACCCTAGAAGTTTCAAATGGGCCATGGGACAAAGATGACAATAAAATGAGAAGTTAAAAAGTAGTTGAAAATTGTTTTCTGAAATTTTTAAAAAAGTAATCATTATTTAGGAATCAGATTTGCACAAGTAGCAATTGCTGACCTTTCCCCCAGTTTTGTTCCTTAGTTCTATCCTCTGAAATAGAACAGGTTATATATTGAGTTGGCCAAAAAGTTTGTTGAGTTATTTCCATAAGATGGCTCTAGCAGTGCTTAGTTGTCTTTAACTTCATTCAAAACAATTCTGTTAGATTGTATTGTGACAGCTGTCATGCCAGCGAGCATTTGTCCATTTTAATATTGAAGATGGAAGAAAATACATATGTTTGCATATTATGTTTTATGATTTCATGAAAGGTAAAAACGCAACTGAAACACACACACACAAAGATGTGTGTAGTTGTATGGAAAAGGTGCTGTGACTTATCAAACAAACGTGTCAAAAGTAGTTTGTAAAGTTTAGTGCTGGAGATTTCTTGCTTGATCAAGTTCTATGGTCAGGTAGACCGGTTAAAGTTGATAGCAATCAAATTGAGACATTAATTAAGAACAATCAACATTCTACCATGTGAGAGATAGCCCACATACTCAAAATACTCAAGGCAATAAAGTTATTGGTGAAAATGAAAAACGTATCTTATTCTATGGAAAAAATCTAAATGGACTTTTTGGCCAAAACAACAGCTCCTTTCTCACATGAAAAATTTTTACTTGAGTAACAATATTTGTTTTTTTATTAATATATGTATTTTTTCCTTTCATAAATACTGTCTCAGTATGAATGGTTCTCTCTAGTTTGATACCACTAACTTTTCCTGAGCATTGCTTTAGCACTTAACATTGATTTTATATAATTACATATATCCTTTAGGTGTTGGGTATCTCTGTACTCACCTAATTCTTTCCTCTTATGAAATAATTATGGTAGGTGAGATAAGATCATTCACAGTCTCTTTCCCACCAAAATCCATCATCATGCAGCTTAGCTGTAAGGAATCTAATCTGACCTACATCTTGCTAGACATGACCTTCCAGAAAGTCACAATCAATATGCCTTAAATTCTACATGAGTACCTAAAGGATTTGGTGGTGGTCTCTTAAATAAGAAATCCAGAACAAAATTGGCCAATTTTAGTAGATAATGTCTTTTGAAAATGTCATGAATAAATACAATATCAGATATTAAGGTAAAAATTAGAATATATATTATTCATGTAAAGAATAGTAATCCAGAAGATGAATATCATTTCTAGCAAATACATAGCTCTATAGTTTAACAGTATGAAACAGAGCCTTTAAAACATCTTGTTATACCTGGGGAGGACCACAATAATGTATACAAAATCTTAAATAACAATATAAAGTCTTTAATAATGTATAAAAAATCTTATTCTGCACTTAGGATCTCAAGCAAATGAAATACACAAAGTTCAGTTTCAATCACACAAAAAAAATTGTAAATCATCTGGTATTTTAAACAAATTATTGTGAGAAATTTATTGTCGTAGTTTATTTTCACAATAGTATAATGAGTGTTCATGTTGGACTGTATCTTAATGGATAATCAAATCTTATTACTGATAAAAATTCAAAACTGGTAGAATTGTGATGCAGCCCTTGTAGCTGCAAAATTAGTACTTACAGTTGCAAAAGTATCAACTAAAAATATGGTTGAAGGATTAAAGGCATTAATGTAAAATGTGATTTTTTCTGTTTTTAATAAATGCATCAAGACTTCTGTTAATGAGTAGATCTTTCTAAATAAAGCTTGGAAGCCTGGGAAGTCTCTTAAGCAGCATAAGGAGAGTGCTAATCTTGCTTATATAGAGGAAATAAAGACAGAAAAATACATTGAGTAAAATAAGCGAGCTTTAATTTCTGGTATGATTTCATAATTATGTCTTTACATTTGAAGCAAAACGATCACACTTTAAAAATAATTCTAATTCTCAGACTTATACATAAAATAAATACATTGAAAATATGATTACTTGGACCAATGCCGTATATAATTTTCAAGATTTTATTAAAAATAGATATCACAAAGTAAATTTAAAATGAAAATTTTCTTGGTGAAACATACACATTTGATAAAATTGCTTCTTTCCTCCTGTTGGCTGTACACACACATAGAGATAAAGGTATGCATAAAAAAATCAGAGTGGACAAGAGAAACATGCTGATGAATACAAAGAACCGGAGCCAGGAGGAAATCTGAGTAGGACCATAAATACGACTGTCTGCAGGGACCCAGTGTAGATGGGGAGTGTTGCAGGTGTGTGACACTCGGGACCACAGCCCCATAAAGGGCAGCTGTTCCTTAGCTCCTGCTGATTATGTCATACAGGAACATGGGGTACGCTGATGTCTTCAGCACCCTCTCGATGCTGGCTCATTGCTGATCTGTGTAGAAACCAGCTCATGTTTTTTCAAAAAAAATATTGAGTGGATCAATACTCCACAGACTAAACAAAACACGTCTGCAAACTATAGTTTTTCATAGGCTGATGGTTTCTGAGCTCTAATCCAGACGACTCTGTAGCTCATATAACTCATTTTCCTGACATAAATCTTTTAGGACTAATATTAGTTGTGTTATTTTCGTAAGGTATTTCATGGTCTAATATAAAATAATTTCTTCACTTTATACCAATTTTATCCTGCCTTAAGAATAAACTATTGACTATTTTTTGACATTAGGTTTACACTATAAATTATTTTTCAAACTCTTTCATGACCACCTACATCATTTAAGCAAATCCCCTGAATGAAGACAAAATGCTAATCAAGTTGTAAAAGGGGAAAAAGATTACTTGGTTTCTATCTTTAATAACATTACTACAATGTCAGTTTTACCTGACAAAGCCATGATATAAATAGTAAGTTTTCTAGATTACAACATTTTATGCATTTAGCAATTAACATGTTGCATTTCAGATTTTTAAATATACTTTCTTAAATGTATTACCTTCATAAATCCAATAAAAAGGAATATTACTTTACATTTTTTAAAAAACTTAGCCATGACATTGCAATATTGCCACGATGTCTATAATAATATCAGTGTATTGTTATGTTCATACATTGATGGCCTGAGAAAACGATTATGCTATTTGTCTTTATACTCAAAGGTGTCCAAGTAGTTTAGTCTTTGAGAACATGTGTGTATGAATTAGGGTTTTCTATCATCTACTAGTAGTTAGCAGTGTGCTCAATCTGCAGTACTCCCATCCCCAGTGGTTCTGTTTTGCTTTGTGGTACATATTTTCTGGGACTACAGGTAGTTAGTTTATTAGAAAAAAACAGCTGCTTCATGTAAGTAGATTCTATAAGAGAGACCAGTTCTAATTGGAGCCCTTGCCTCCATAACATGTGGAGCAGCTTTGAAGAGAAGCACCAGACTTCTTTTGCATGAAATGTGTGTGTTGAACCCCTTCCACTCCAATACGCAAACTGAACTATGCCATAGCGGAAGAAGATGCTTTTTGAAGAGAGATCGGTTTGATACCTAATCCTTACTATATGTGTGACACTAGGTAAATCATATGATCTCTCTGATTCTCCATTTCTTCTGCTGCAAATAAAGATAGTGTTCTTGTTTTATAAAATTAAGACTCTTGTGAAGTAGCAACATAATCATGTGTTTGGAGCATCTAGCACAGTCCTGGTACTTAGTTGTTATTGAGTAAATATTGGTTTTATTTGCCAGTATTTACTATGTATGTTATGAACACAGAGAGAAAAAGAAAAATGGTGCTTGGTTGTTTTCTGTCATTCACGGCTGGAACAGGGCATTTTCCTGGTGAGATAAACAACTTCACAGAACATTATGATCAGACAGGGTCAGTCTGTGACCCTGATAGATCAAGACAAAAAACAACAAATAAACCAAAGAGAGACTGCGCCACAATCGTTTTCAAACACAGACAAAAGCATCATCATATTTCTAACCGAAACCCTGATCAAGCACCCTGGTTAATATCAAGGACCGCTACTTCTTTACCAATTATAATTTAGTCTCAGTCTAGTTGTCCCTCCTGCTAGACAGGGTTTCTTGAAATACCCAGTCATAAAGTTACTTCTGCTTCCCGACAGTATCTAATCGACAGCAAAATGCTGGTTCCTTAAATGTCCCCCAAGTCACCTAATATGAGCCCAAATTGTATGTGTTTCTAATAACCTCTTACTGAGATGCCCCATGATTCCCTATAGTGTATGTTCTTTCAAACTGCAATATGCAATAAATCCAAATTTTTCAATCACAGGTGTATTTCTGGTGGCCTTAGCTGGACAGAATTCACACACACACACACACACACACACACACACACACACACACACAATACCAGGGAACGCACTAAAATAGGGAAGCCATTTTGTCAGAGGTGACATTTTATAGTCATGGTGTCATAGTCAGCATATGAACTAAAAATTCATCAGAAGTGGCATACCTTTTAAGTTACATAGTAAACACTTAGTTTTCAGAGATTACAGTAAGTTAATAGCCAGCTCATTATTTTTCTTAGGCAAAAATATAAGAAATAAGAAGTCATTTTCTTTCTCTTATATATGAATATGTGAGTTAAAGGTCAAGGTAAGTGGCTTCCCTTTTTATTTTTCATTAACTTAAATTATTATAAAAATGCAAAAAAAAAATCAATCACTTTAAACTTCTAAAATGGGATGTTTACAGTAAAAAATACAGTTTGGAACGAGGTTTAAAACCACACTAAATGTATATTTTAAAGTTTAACTTAAAAAAATGTACTTTAAAGTAAAGTATTACATATATAAGGTTACTTTTGATTTTAGTAATAATTTCACACACCAAGATCTTCAAAAATTTGGAAAAAATCTAGGTGTTTTTGGTATGCAATTTTAATCAATGAAATAGTAATTATGTCTTGCTTCAATTGCACATTGATTATCTGTTATCTGTTACCTCAATTAATCTTCAAAACAACCCTTTGAATTAGAAATTACCATTGTCTCCCCTTTATTGATGAGGAAACCAGGGCTTCATAGGATAAGATACATGTCTGAGCTTTTAGTTTGATAGAACAAATGCAATGCAAAAATCATAAAATCCAATTCCACATTTCACCTCTAAGAAGTGCTTCTGAAATCCCAAGGGGTTCACATATTTCTTCTAGAAAATTTAATCTCCACACACAGCAAACTCTGTATATAATGACAGTGGTTTAAAAACTTCAGAGAAACAACCGTGTGGGAGCAGTTCAAAAACCTCTCTAGAAATGAGAAAGCAGCGGCTTTGTGAAGGGTAATGACTCAAAAGCTGGTGTCCTTATTTCTGTTTTATTGATCACAACCTCATTAAAGACGTTTGCAGTCAAGATAAGCATAGACCATGCAACACAGTGTCAATAAAAATCACTGGAATGACATGTCAAGACACATGAGTTTTATCTCTGACTCGATTAAAAGGCATTGGTCAAGTTCAGTAGCCCACACATTTCAGAGGTGAACAGGTTGCAGGTTAAATTCTAAAATAGAAATAGTTAGCAAAAGGTTTAAGTTCAAACTTGGGGCTAAAAATTAATGTGATGCCCAATGTGATACCTTGAGACTTTATTTTCAATAATTATGCTGTGACTGTGAACAACATTTTAAATAATACAGTAAGTTCTGAACCAGGACAACAAATTAGAAGTTAAAAAGGAAATTCACGGGAGAGCAGTGACTGTATTTGGGAATGGCTACTCGTTTCTACAATATGCAGCAGGTATAATTCCATAAATGTATCCTAAAACAGCATATGGAAACCTACGCTCCATTTAACGGTTAAAACACATTTATACAAGTATTTTTAGGAACTAACAGTGGGTATATTAGAAACAATTTGGCTGTCTATGAGTAAAGATTCACAGAAAATGAGGTAGAGATTCAGGTATGACTTGGAGAATCTACCTTTTCAATGCATTGTTATACCTCACGGTTTAGTCCTGTCCTAGTGTTATTCAAAGCACATTGATTATGTACAAGTGTTATTATCTCTGACCTTATAGAACCAGTAGAAGGGATATTGTCCATATCTCTTTGGTTCTCTACACATAGCTGGTACATTTAGTTTTGCAGAAGGTTTGAGCCAACATGTCAGACTATCCTGTGCTTAAGGACAGCAAATGGCCTGAAGCTTACATTAGCAAATTCTTCATCATGAGTTTTAAAATGGTTTAGGAATTCAACACCTTTACAGTTTTCCTAGATTTTTCATGGACCATGACTTTTCTTATATGTTGAATTAAGAATTTAAAAGAAACAATGTCTTATTAGGTTTGTGCAACTTTAAATAGGCTCAGTTTAATTTGATAAAGTAGGCAAAGTTGGTTATATCGACAGATATTCTATGGTTCATTACATTACTCTAGCTAAAAATTGGCTTGTTTTATGGAGTATAGCCTCTTCACTGGAAGGCCATAGACTGCTCAAACTGCTGAAGCTTAAGTGAGTCACTTGGGGGTGATTTTAGGTCCCTAAATGAAGTTGTTCATGCTTTCTCTCTCTTCTCTCTCTCACAGGCTCTCTTTCCCAGTCTCTGCCCTGACCACCCCTCAAATTCTAAATATAACACTTTGCCATAATAGTGGAAATATAATAAATGTATCAAATGTATCTGTATAGCATTTTTATTCAGATTTAATTGACCAGGAGTAAGCTATCATTGGAATGTTTCAGCATGTTGAAATGAAAGTCAAACATTTTGCTCCCAAAATAGCAATTAGAAAATGAAAGGCCATTTTTTGGAAGAGTTTTTATGTCTCCTTTACAGATAAAGTACCATTGTTCTAGTCATTTGATCCTGTAATGCAGGTGGTTAAGCAACCTGGAGTCACCCAGGTCATCAGTTACATCTTTACAATATGGCCAGGGTAGATCTGACCTCATATGAAGTTTGCCCTGGGCATAGTACCAGAGCAAAAGTTGCTGATGAGTAAGGGCATTCAGGAATCACTGATGGTTTAGCTAGCACTTTAGTGGACACGGATTATAAACACCACCCAATCCATTGACATCATTAGTTCTCATTTCTGTCTGTATCTTTGTTATCATCAGCTATTGCTCAGAGGTGAAAGAAAGCAAGGATTCTTTAGGATGAAGTTACCATTCCCTCTCCAAACCCCTCACACATACCATGCCACTATTCAATTGGTACCAATTTTGCTCTGATTCTCTCTGCCCAGATGAAATTAGTCCTTTGTGTGAGGTCACCTTACTCTGCCCCTCAAACTTAAGTTCACATGCTGGAGTTAACTGCCTTTCAGATCACTCTGTGTAATTTTCTTTTTTTTTTTAAGAAAAATAACATACACTGCCTTGGTACTGCTGAGATGTTTATGCTTCAGAAAAAATATTATAGGATAGGACTATAAGTTGATTACATAAATGATGGGATTATCATTACAATTTCTTAAGTCATGCTGTGTCTTAATAAAGATGACTAAAATAATTTGATGTTTTTAAAAGCAAGATTTTGCCCAACATAGCAGGAGAAAAACTGAAAATTACGAGAACAAATGGGGTTTGTGGTTCTGATATCCTATCCTGGGTTTCCAGGTGAATTTCAGAAGCTTGGAGCAATAAGATGAGATTGATTATAAACTGGGCACAAATGTCATATCTGCATAATCATCCATTCTTGTACAAATCTCTGCCCCATTTCCTGTGAGACTTGGCTAAGCTGCCAATTAGTTCAAGTCACTTACCAATCAAACAGCAACTGAAAGAACCTGAAGTGAAAAAGTAAAATATAAAAACAATATGTATATTCTACCTTAATGTGGCATTTTTTGAATATATTTAAATATATTTCTCTCTTCACTGTTCCAGAGATCTTATTTGTTACTCCCAAACACTAAAGAAATTGCTGAACATACAGCCTTAACTTACTAAATTGCACTGTGGTTGAGTTGATGAATACTTAGCATTTTAAATTTCAGATGCTCTCTAAATATTCAGTTCTGTTCTCTGAGAACCGGGTCTACATCCTAACAATTACATTTTTAGACAAACTATAACTTTTTCTGCAGGATTATGCTTATGATCTGAAATTTCATCTCTCAACAATTCTAAATTTGAAAACTTTAAATTTTGAAAGACTTAATTTGAAGTGAAAACGTAAGTTATTTATAGTCAGGCCTTGGTGGTTAATTGACATATCCTTTAATGTACTTACAAACAGTTTACTTAAAAAATTAAATAAAGAGGAATTTATTATGGCTGGTAGACTATGACCTGAACACTTTTTGACTAAAAAACTGACAATGACTGTCTTCAGTGTTTCCTCCTTAGGGCTCCCTTCTTTTAATAAGACTTATTCTACTTTCAAACAATGCAAAAGGAACCAATATGTCTGTGCGCTAAACCAAAATATGCATGATGTAACCTTCATCTTTTGGCCTTTTACTATTACATATCATTATTTCCTTTGTTTATAACATTGTAAAATTATGTGATGATCAGCTTTAGAAGTAAAATAAAAGTATTGGAAACCATCTTTCCTATAGATTTTGAAAGGGTATGATATCATCCAAATGATCAAATTATTTACCATATAATTTAAAAGCAAGTAGTCATTTCATGAGCACATGTGGACTATTTTTGCTTTTTTAGGTAAATTTTCTTTCTCTAATATGCCATGATAACTTCTACATATAATATTGGCTTGAATATTCTTTACATTAAAAAATCAGGGAAAAACATTTTAATCTTTCCTTTGGGAAGCAAAACGGCAGGTGAAGAGGATGTGAGAGCAATGAGCAGCAAGCCTATTGGGACGGTCCTTTTTATGACCAACAAGCACAATACTCTTGTCTATTCCATTGCAATAATAAGTTAATCCTCTACATAATGTGATTTCTTATAATGTGCATTATAATGGGCATGTTTCATTAACTGAGACAAGCTAACCATGAACACAAAATTTTTAAAGCACTTTGCTAACAGTTTTGCTTAAGTTAAACTTGAACTTGTGTTGACATCACGAAGTCCAGTGTATACAATCTCAATCAAAGAAGCTTTGAGATATAAATGTATTTAAAATTATTTGGGAATATACTTTTCTCATTGTGATCAATAGCATTGTAATTCAAGTATAAAATGCAATAATCTTTGTAACCATTCCCCAGACGTGTGAGACAACCTAAATCCCTATTCAAATCATAGAACAGACACCAAACCAGGCCTTCCTTCTATTCATTTATTCATTCAACATCAGCGCAAGGGAGGTAGGCAGGAAACTGAGGACAGAGTACAACTTAGTTTGCAAAATTAGGAGCTGCTATTGTTTGGCAGACCTCAGATCTTACACAACATACTGTGAAAACTGCTTACAATGACGAGGAAAAGGCATACAAGATCAGGGGCACAAAATGGCAGACCAGGCAGCATTTTGAATACTTCCTTACCAGCCCTAATTGGATTTTCTCTGGTAGTTTTATGTTGACATTAAAATAGCCAATTAGCAGAATAGCAGTCAATAGGGGGGAGGGGAGAGGGAGAGAAGGGGGATAAGTAAGGGAAGGGTCTAGTCAAAGAACATGTATAAATGACTCATGGACGTGGACAACGGGGAGGGATATGATTGCGGGAGAAAGGGTGGGCTGGGTGGGGGAGAGAAATTAGGGGAAAAGGGGACAACTGTAATTGAAAAACCAAAAAAAAAAAAATAGCCAATTATTTCATTAATAATGGACTAACAGAAGCTAGTATTTAAAGGTGGTTGTCAACCTCTGTAACAGAATGTCAAAAGGAAATTTTCCAGAGCTCTTGGAGAATAAGAGAACGTCTCCAAAGGTGAAAACCTTAGGTGTCCCACATTTTAAAGAGTCAGAAGGAGTTTCCAGATCCATCTCCATAAGACCTGCAAAGTTGGCACACCTGGCCCAGCTACCGCAAGCAGACTCTACTTCTCCAATATGCAGAAGCCGAGCTATGGGGGACAGAAAATGGAAAGCATTCTCGGGAGTACGATGTGCTTGCTGAGAGATTATCTGGAGGTGGAAGGAATGGCCTCTCTTCCAGAAGCCAAGCTAAGTGAGGAAAGCACACTGAGTGGAATCCCTCTTATGGAAACGGGCTACCCAAGTAAAAGATACCACGATCTTATTGGTATTGGGTGTCTTAGGCCGTGGGCTTGCAATGCTTTTCACTTTGCCAAGCTGAGAAGGAGGAATGAATTAGGCTGAATGCCAGGAAGGTATAGCAGCAAAACAGGCTCTAGAACAACAGTTTATCATGGGAAGGGAGAGCGACCTTTTGGTGGGTAAAAGGGACACTGTTGACAATAACCAGGATTGAGCCGTCTTTGGGGTGCCCAAACCAAGAGGGCTGCCGATCAAGCGAGCCTTCATTCCCAGGCAGTGACTAGCAGAACTACAAAGATCAGAGAAACCAGAAAATATCAAGCCAGACTTAACCTTTTCTGTTAGAGAAATGTGTGTGAGCGAGACACCCCGCTCCCTTCCCAAACTCACACCTGTGAGCCACGAGAGGGCCAGCATTTGGTTATTCACTATGCAGAGGATACAAAGAGGAACCAACAACGCTAACCAATCTAATGGCTTTTGGTCCTTTTCTCTAATCCCTCCTGCTTGCCCCCGAAATAGAAGACCCTGCATTGGCAGAGAGGGGTTAGCAGAATAAAGAAAAGAGCAGGCCTCCTCCACACTTCCGGCCTCTCCACCTGGGGACTGCGTAACATTAGAAAGGGGGGAGATAATGGACATTGCTTTAGAATAACACTGATTAAGTAGACTAGAGTGAACTAGAGTAAAAGACATAGGATCTGCCTTAGATGCATAAGAAAGGGAGTTTAACAGAGTATGTTTAAACTTAGAGACTGTATAAACAAATGAACCATGTCTGAATCCCACCAAAATAATACGCTGGGTTCATGGGTAATCTATTCTCATTCAAAATGGAAGGTGAAATAAGGAGTTTCCCAGACAAAAGAAGGTGAAAAGAATACATCTCCACCAAACCAGTATTGCAAGAGATGCTAAAGGGACTGTTTTAAGAAGATGGAGAGAGACAGAGAGGAAGACAAGTACAAAGGGAAAAAAATCACAATGAATAAGTACGTATCAATAATAACCTTAAATGTAAATGGATGAAATGCTCAAAAGACATAGGGTAGCTGAATGAATAAGAAAACATGACCCTCATATATGCTGTCTACAAGAGACCCACCTCAGAACAGAAGATCTACACAGACTGAAAGTAAGGGATGGAAAAAAGTATTTTAAGCACATAGACATAACTTAATATTGCCGACTTCAGTTACCTCATTTTAAAAACTGTGATACTAGCTTTTCTCCCACTAGCATCTATTCACTGTGTATTTATTGTATGCCTGACATTTTTCTTCAAACAGAAGGCTAATATATGTGCTCAGAAGACCGGCAGTTTGGCAGGTTAGTATGCAGCATTGCAGAAAGTTAGCCTTCAATCGAGTAACAATCATCAAGAAAGCAAAGCAAGGTAAGAGATTCCTACCCTTTATGACCCATGTACTATGTATGAGCAACTCTCTTATCCACTGGGAAAAAATATGCCAGACATCAAGATACTGAGCATTTAAAGGTAACATTTCACATACAGATTATTTTTAATGATAATAAATGCAATGATAACTATGTTTTTCATTTCCGATGTCACAAAAAAATTTATGGAGGAGGTCTCATTAAACCCAGTTTTAATGATGAGAAAATTAAGTCAAGATGCTAAGAAGATGTATATTATGGCTTTGAATATAGGTGTCCTTGGTTCCAAACTCCATCCTGTTCTGACTATATTGTTAACCTTAACCTCAAAGAGAAATCAGTTATTAAGGGAAGCTAAGGGTATTTGAAAAGACGAATTCCTACCTCCTTTTAGCGGTGACGTGATGGACAGCCACGGTTTTTGTACTGGACATGTTTCTTTTGTTTGGCTGCCTCAAATCTCCTTTATATAATTATGCCACAGCCATTGTTAATAGTGTGATTAGTCTTCGGTAAGCCTCGCCCTTAGTTCCACGTATGTAAACAAGAGCAGTTATATTCCTCTGACACCATCATTTGTTTCAGGGCAGGCCAACATCTCAGACCCTCCCTGGGACTAGCAGGAAAGTGGCTTTTTGTTTATTACCTTTCTTTCTTTCTCCTTTGGTGGGCTCTCTACATGTGAGGGATGATGTAAACCCAGAGTTCTTGATGGCCACCTAGTGGCCATGTTTTCTACCTTTAGGTAGATACACCTGAGAAGAAAGGGCATGCGAGAGAAAAGAAAATGTAAGTCACAGAGGGAGAGAAAAAGAAAAGGAAGAAAGGAGAGAAGGGGGCGAAGGGAGAGGAGCCGGGGTTGGGATTCTAAGCCTTCTAGCTAGGCTTAGAAGCACAGCACGTCTGAGCAAAAATAGAGACTGGAGAAGCCATCTTCCCTGGCCACGAAATTCATTAAAGCAGGATTAATGGGTACCTACTATGCTTCAGGCCTGCACAAAACACTCAGATGTGTTAGCCTAAGAAAAAGTACATTAATTTATGAAATTCTTTTGTTTTGATCTGAACTTCCTACAGTCATATAGAACATGCTATTGTTTTATTCTGACTTAATGATAAAGGCTGTATCCTGTGTTTATAACTCAAAGCTCAGAAAAAAAGGCATTCACAACATGGCCGGCCAAGACCCAGGTTCAACAACTCCACTTTTTTTTTTCTCTATGAATTAGTATGTGTTTCTTAATATTTTATAATACATGATTACTATCAAGGATTTTTTAATGGGACTTATTTCTTGTTCTGAATTCAAATTTATGTAATCATATGTATGCTGGTACGTATATATCACATATATGTATGCATATGAAATTTGTTTATAAAAGGAGGATTAAAATAACTTATTTTTTATATTTTGAAAGTTAGTTTTAAATTTTATTTCTAATCATTTTGAGGTTCAATCTCTGCATACGGGAATTCATTATTTATTCTCCAACACCTCCTCTCCCTCTCCCATTCCACTCCTCTCTCCCTGTCCCTCTCTCTAGCTTAATAAATTCTAAAGCTAGAGAAACTAAGCCACCTTTTAAAAATTCTAATTAATAAAATTTTCTGGTTTAATATTCATGCATTATTGCACAATTCATTTGCTTCCATATTGCTTGGTTCTTTCAATTATTTTGCCTCATATTTTGCCTGTACCAACCTGCGCATGTCATGAACTGGGGACCCGTGTCTCCAGGGGTGAGGTCATGCTGTGCTTACCCTAGGTCTCCAGCTTGAGAATGGCAGAACTGGGAGGATCTCACAATTCAGGGATCTTCCTGCCTCCCCAAAGAAGACATGTAGGGATGACTTAAACAAGCCTTTCTCCAGAGTATGTACCTTCAAGCCTAGGCCTCGCAAACACAGCCAGCAATCCTTCGAATACTATGCTAATGTAAGTGTGATTCAATAAACACTCAAACACTGTACTAATTCTATTTTCCTCCTCCAGGAGTTCACGGTACAGCAGGGGACACAGAAATGCAAAACATAATTAAACATCACAGTGAAAACTGTAGCAGTACAAGCCTGTCCCAAACACCAAGGCAGCACAGAGGGATGATTCATTCAATTTGGAGGCATTTAGAAAAGCTTTGTAGGAGAGTTGATTCAAGAACTACGGTTCAAAGGATAAAAATAAATTCACCAGGAGGTGTACTGGGTAAGGCATCAGCAAAAATATTAAGAGCAATTAGAGCATAGTTCTTTCTCACCTTTACTTCAGGGCACTTTTCTGAGTTAAAAATTAATTACTGAAAAGAAGTAGTGGGCTTAGTGTATCTGTGAAGTCAGGTAGTGAATGTATTGTTTTGTGAGCTGTGCTGTCTTCCGTCACAACTACTCACCTCTGAAGCTGTGGCTTGAAAACAGTCATAGGTAATAAATAAATAAAGGAGCGTTAGTGTTCCAATAGAATTGTATTTTTCTAAAAATTGGTGATGGGTGGAATTTGACCCATGACCCATAGTTTGCAGTTCCTTAGTATACAGTATTAATGTACAGCACAGAGCAAAGAAAATGATCTTTAATCTTAGCCAGAGTTCTATGTACCAGTGATATATTCTGGTGAGAAAGAGATCTGTTAAATTATTGAAGAATCCTTACTCTGGTCTTTCTTTTGAGCTCAGAAACTAGCTATGCGGTTTATTGCCTTCCTAGTTCAGTATGTCTTTTGGGGAAGGACAGAACACTATGAAAGACCTCTCATTAGCTTTCCAAATGACAACAATTTGGGGAATTGAATAAATTTTGTCACAGAAAAGAGCAAGCGAAAGTATTTAGGAATGCTGGGGACAACTCTTTGAGCACACAATAAAAAATTATTACTAGGTGTGAATTTTCTCTAAAAAGCAATAATCCCAAGATTCTTTTAAGTTATATTATTCTACAAAACAGAATTTTCAAGTTTCCTCAGTTACCACATAGAAAAATGAAACTAAAGAGATATAGAAACAAAAATAAAATAAATAAAAATTTACTTCATCATTTTCATTTCAAACTAAGGTAAAGAAAAAATATGGAACCTGAAAAATATTACTGGAAAAAGAATTATATTTTGTGTATACAAATATACAAATTCTTCAAGAAAACACTAATTAAAATAATTTATTATGCTTTTATTCTTATAAAATAAATAAGAAATAAACTATGGTAATTCTCTTAACTTATTCTAAGATTTTTTTCCCCTAAGCTCTTCTAAATCACAGTATATTATGCAACATTATAGTTTTGTTAAGTTATTCTATTTTTGTTTTTACATGTATAAATGTGTTGGTAATTATGAAAAGTGAACAAACAAAAAAACCTACTAATCTGTGCAACCTGAAAGACCTTGGGAAGAACCATTTTATTTTAAATGTGAGGCTTTAAAATTTGGTTCATTAAATGCTCCTGCTTGTGGGCCTTAGGAATGTGGATTTTCAACAGCTATCCCTGCTGGTGTTTCTGATTCAGGTCACCATTGTTGGATTAAATATATATATATATATATATATATATATATATATATATATATATATATATCCTAAAACTTGCTCAAATCCTAACGACTGAAAAATAGACAAATCTCACTTTCTCAGCTCTGCTCATAGGATGCATTTTATTTCTACTGAGTCTTGATGCTCTAACAATACTACTGGAAACCCTGTCGTACAGAAGGGAGCTTTCTCCCAAAGGACTTTCCATATGTTAGGAAGTGATAAGCTTGGGTTAAAATTAGTATTCTGCTTCCATATAAGCATAATTTAGTAATATTTTCCTTTTAGATTTTACATTTTATTTTAAACTATTAAACTTATATAACTTCTGTCACCTCAGATGTTATGTGGTCTGGGGTAAAATAACAAACAAATGTAGTTTATTAGGTATATTTTATTCAACACCAATCCTTGAAAAGAGATCGCAATTAATGTATTCTGAGGTGTTATATTGTGTTTTAAGTTTTACTTTATTTTAATTAGATTAAATACACCAACGGACAATGGCTAGACAATATATGACAAGTGAATCCTGACCCACGATCTCTGTAGCAGCCAGAGCAAACACAGCCTCTGCAGCACTTAGCTCAGAGTCCTTATGCCAATGTCTTCCATCTTTTCTGTTTTCAGGCTTGACTCTAACTGGGACCAACAAAGGAAACCCCACTATGTACCCCAAGCATTTTATGAAACTGTTACTTTCTCCCTCTCGTGGTAATTTTCATCATTCCAACATCTAAATCCTGCGACTCTTCTGCCCTTACCAGGAGAAGGAGAAGAGTAAATTCCTACCAGTAGTAATTACTTTAAATGTAAATGGACTGAATTCTCCAATCAAAAGACAGTCGCTGAATGGGTAAGATAAAACAAGACCCAATTATATGCCGCGTGTAAGAGATTCACTTCAGCTTTAAGAAAACACATGGACTGAAAATGAAGGGATTGAAAAAGATATTCCAGGAAAATGCAAACCAACAGAAAGCAGGTGTAGTTATATTTATATTAGACAAAGTAGAATTTGAGGCAAAGACTGTAGTGAGAGACAAAGAAGATCATTAATGGAAGAGGTGGGTTTTTTTTTGAAAGGTAAACAAAATAGAGAACCTTTTGCTAAACTAATCAAGAAAAAAAAGAGAACACTGATACAAGTGAAAGAGGAAGCAGTGCAACTAATATCATACAAACATAGAATCCTAAGAGGAGACTATGAACAAATATATGTCAACAAATTAGACACTACAGAAAAAAAAAAAAATACATTCCTAGAAACATACAACCAAGATTAAATGATAAATAAAGAATAAGAGGAGGATGCTCTATTCACCACTTTTATTCACCATAGCACTAAAAGTCCCAGCCAGAAAAACTAAGCAAAAATGAAAATAAAAGGCATCCGAATCAAAAAGAAAGAATACAATTTGTACAGTTTCTACTTGCAGATAATATATGTGGAAAACCCTAAAAACTCCAACAACTACAAAAGAAACGTTAAAACTAATAAATAGATTTAGTAAAGTTTCAGAATACAAAATCAACATATAAAAACCAGTTACATTTCCATACAAACAATGAACTATCAAAAAGGAAAATTAAGAAAATCCCATTTACGCTAACAACAAAAGGAATAAAGTATGAATAAAGAAAATCAAGGAAGTAAAATATTGACATACTGAAAACTATAAACATTGAAGAAAAAAGTTGAAAAGATACAAATGAGAAAATATTCCATGTTGATGGACTGAAAGAATATTACTAAAATGACCATACTACCCAAAGTAATCTACGGATTACAATCCTTCTAAAAGTTCCAGTTGCATTTTTCACAAACAGAACAAACAACCCTAAAAATCCCAGATAGCTAAAGCAGTAGAGAAAGAACAAAGATGGAGGTTCCTCAATATATTAAAAATTGAACTACCATATAATATAGCAATCACACTTCTGGGTATATGCTCAAAAGAAATGAAGCCATTATCTTGAAGAGATGTCTGTACTCCCATGTTCATTGCAGCATTATTCATAATAGATAAGGTACAGAAACAATCTAAATATCTGTCAATGGATGAAGAAAATGTGACATATATATGTATGCATATATAAGTACAAATATACATATATACATATACACACATACACACACACAAAGGAGTATAGCCAACCTTTAACAAGAATGAAATCCTGTCATTTGTGATAACATGGATGAAGCTGAAAAGCATCTCACTAAATGAAACCAGACAAATAACCAAAAAAATGCTGCATGGTATCATTTTTATATGAAATATTTATTTATTGTTACATGTGGAATCTTTAAAAAGAAGAGCTACACTCACACAAAGAGTAAAAAAAAATAGTGGTTTCCAGGAGATGGGAGGGTGGAGAAAATACAAAGTGTTTGACAAGAGGGTACAAACTTTCAGTTATTAGATGAATAGAGTCTGAGGAGCTAACATATAATATGGTGACTATAGTTGATAACCTCTATTACACATAATTAAACTTCACTAAGAATAGGACTTAAATGTTCTCAACACCCACCCCCCACTCCACCACACCAAATGTAAATCTATGTGATGATCAATGTGTTAATAAACTGGATGGAAGAAATCCTTTCACAACAAACAGATCCAATTATCATATTGTACAGCTTAATAAATACCTTTCATTTGTCAGTTCTACCTCAATAAAGCTGAACAATAAATAAATAATACATACATATAATTCAACTGTGGCGATGGTTACAAAACTGAAAATTTATTAAAAGTCACTAAGTTGTGCTTTAGGCTAATTAAATCTATGGTCTGTAAAGTACACCTCACTAATTTTTTTTTTAGGTTAATCACTAACTCAGACAAGGTTACAATACCACCTCTGAACTGGACAGAATATAGGTTTGTCTCAACTCATTGGCACAAGTAGTGATAACAGAATTGCATTGCTCTGGATTTTTGGTTTGTTTTGGCTCCTCGTGACATCTGTGCTACTGCTAGTTCTTGCTGTGCCTGGATCAATGCAATCATGGAATGGGTAAAGGAGAAGGGGCATTACATTGGCCCAAGGAAAGAACTATATAGGTCTCTGGTGTTGAACCTCACAGTTTATGTTATTTGTTCACTTGGTCTGCCATTAATGTTGAAGTATGTTATAAGGAAGGACTAGTCACTATTGTGATTTTTGTCATAGAGGCCTTAATGCTAGTCCACTGCATTCCACCTGGAGTCTAAATGCTTTTGTGCCGCTTCTCACTCATCGGGAACTTCCGTGATGCTACAACAAAAAGGTCAAGGAGATCTTGTGATACAGTTGACTATGGAGACAAGTGAACAATCCTTGGGCCATGAAGGTCTGTATCGCCACTGTCCCTGGACTGGTCAGTCTCTTGCCAGAAAGTGAAGAACCAAAAGCAGGTACTGAGAGTTGGAATATACAAGTAGACAATACATGACACAAGAACCCTGACCCCAACACCTGCAGCAATCAGCCCAGAAGGATGAACTGGCCCATCACTACTAACTTTCCTATTTTTTCTCCCACTTCCAATTCAGGACCAGCCAGTGAAAATCGAATATGTTCCTCACACCAATCACATGCCCTGTTTTAGTTAGCCTGCTCCCAGCTTCCCCATGGCAACAATCTCTAACCATTTTCATTCCTTGGCCTACCTTTGAGTCTCTACTGGTGACTGATTCCCTTGCTATAAATGAATAACCTGTTTCTTCTTACTTGGGTGTATCCATTTTAGTGTGGTCTTCATTTGCCAAGAAGAGAAAAAAAAAATGGATAGGTACATAATTCACAACTTTGATAGCTCTCACCATTAAGTTAGATTAGAAGACCAAGGTCTCATAATGCCTTTTTGTTTTTCCTTGTGAAACAATACCCCGATCCATGGGTCTTTATGAACTTTAATGTGACAATATCTTATGAAAATTCTTCAAACTGCTGATAGTGACCTCTCAGTTCTAAGCTGCAATGCCCACTGAAAATTTCTTCCACAAATTTTAAAAATCCCTCTGAGATTTAATATCATGAACCATATTTCCCACCTCATGGTGGGAATCACCTTTCTTCATTATTTCCCTTCTCTCCTTTTACTTAATTCTCACATAACTACACTTCAGGGTTGATGAATTTTCTTACACATCTTTTGTATTGCTGTCATTTGTTTCTGGCTAGTGTCTCACTGTAAATGTCAAATTCCCCAAAGCAAAGAAGAATTTATCTAAATTACACTGTAACAGCATAATGCTTAAAACCCTATGGATTGTTATGTTGTGCTGGCAATGGTATGATGGGATGAAGGGAAAAACCAACTGATTGATTTGAAACTCTAATTGTTCTCTTTCTGAATATTCTCAAAGTTAAAAAACCAAGTTCAACAGAGTTCTGAGATCTCTCTAGACCAATGGCTCTCAAGGTGTGGTCCTTGGACCGGCATCCCCAGTATCACCTAGAAGCTAGTCAGAAATGTAAGTTCTCATCCACCCAACTGGTCTCCCTGCCCGACACATACTGAATCAGAAACTCTGGGGCCAAGACATTTATTTTAACATTGTCACACACTGACTCTGATGCATGCTGAAGTTTTGGAACCAACGTTGTATATACTTATTACTCTAAGAGTTGTCCATGGAACCCAACAATTTGGCATTGTCTAGGAATGCATTAAAAGTGCAGCATGGTAGAGCCAACCCAAAACTGCTGTATTTTAAATAAGAAACTGCTTGGAGGATTTGTTTGCATATTAAATAAAAGTTTGAGAAACGTTGGTCTAGAGAATTCCATTGGGTGGAGTCTATCAGAATTATTACAATATCAACAAGGCATTTTATTCTATTCTATTCTATTTTTGTGTAGGAGGTGGTTCTTACTGGTTCCACTCAGAAGAGAGTTAATTGCGCATATCTCTTAAGTAAGAGTTCAGTTCTGTCACATTGAGAGTTTAAAATCAGTCATTATAAAATTATTTATACCACATAAGTCAGCAAACAATATTACAAATCAGAGCCTCTCATCCCTGCCCCATTATTTTACCTGCATATCAAGAGTAACATGGGTCATCTTATTAATTTTACTCAATCTAAGATGTGGAATATTCAGTTATTAAGAAATCAGAACTTATTGAGGAAAGTATTGTGCTATTTTTGAAACTTCTACTGACTTACTACAGTGATGTGATTTTAATTAAGGTGTGAATCTATACCATGGTTTCTTTTTGACCAAGTCTGATTCTACAGTTAGTAAGAGGGTTAGGGAAATAAAATTATATGTGAGCTCAGGGTTTTAATGCATTTGTAGGAAACCTGAAATCCAAGGTCAAAGCAGTATGCTATAATATTAATGGAATTATTGAATAATTCCAAGAAAATTTGAGTGGCATTGTATAACTACATTCAGCAATATTATACCAATCATATTATTATGAATTATTTATCAGTTCTGTGAAACTAACCATTCTCCTTCCTTCACTGTTCATCAGATGAAGGAACATTACTGTGACCTTGATTAGTTGTGGTGGGATTTGTCCCTCCTGGAGTAAAATAAAACTAGCTGGAGCTCATTCCTATTTTTCTATATTGGATATTTCATTTGAATGAACTTTGTGATATATAGAATTTGCCTGTATAGCCTTCATTCTGTGTTTTAAAAAATATTTTTCATGAGATATGTTCAATAGCAGAATATTATTAGGCATATGAATTCTTGTGTGTTAGACAGAAAGAGATTTATAATCACAGGACATGAATAAAGCAGGTCACAGAATACAGAGATCAAGCTTCTAAGAAGTTTGGACTCAAAGACCAAATAGCTTGCTCCAGAATTCTCATATGAGGACTTACAATCATCACAGGAAGTGAAATAGAGACAGTTGGTAACTGTTTACAGGATTTATTGGTTTTGGTGGTTCATTGGTCCATGGCTAGCATTTCTTTCTACAGAGAGAGCATGATACATAGTTTATGGAGAAGCATTAATATTACATGAAAATCTCTGACACAATATTAGAAGTATGCATTAGTGTAACAAAGTGTGCTACGCATTCTTCTGTTCTTACTTTATTTTTTTTTAATTTTTTTATTTTGGTTTTTCAATTGTTCTTACTTTAAAACATTTTATTTTCCCTCTAAATATATGTACTTTAACACATTAAAATTAGAATGTATTCCAGATATTCATGTGTTGATCTAGCTGACTGCACTGTCACCTGTGCTTGGGAAGCATGCAGAACATTACATTAAGGGATTATTCACACCGAATCTATTGACTTTGCAAATAGGAGCCAGAGAATATACTTAAACCAGTGCTCTAGGTTTCAAACTATTGTGTCTTTACTATTTGCACTGTAAAATAAACAGTGTAAAGTGTCTCAGAGTTATAATTAAAATCAGACGTAAACTACAGACCTCAAAATAACTTATGTGTTGCAATGACGGAGTTATTTCTTTGTTGTTAACATAATGCTGGCACAAAATTAGGAACTGAACACATTCATTAGTTTACCTAGTTCAGATAGCTCTTTTCATTAATAGTTTAAGAGGCCTTTTAATATGAGATGCAGTAGCAACAAAATGACTACCTGAGGCCACAGTGCTCAAACACTATTCCTTCCTCCTAGGTCCACAAACACATCCATTAAGCACTGGTTTTACATTTATTCCTAATCATGTCATTAAGTTAGTTCACAGTCATCTTTTATATGAATTTCTGAATTTGTATTAATCAAAATAATTTGTACTATTCAACTAAATTGTCCATATTCAGATATGAGATGATTATATAAATATTTTCAAATTTTAAACATCAATAGGTGACAGCTAGAATATTAAGTTCTAAGAAAAAAATCATAAGCCTTAAATTTTAAATGTTCTGATGATTCTGGGGTAATGGAGAATTTTTCTGAAGAGAGTACTTACTATAGTAATCTTAAAAACAATTCTATAAGCACTGATAGAACAATGCATAGATGGGCATTATACTACATGGATTTATTAAACATTTGTTGTTTTCTTTAAAAGAATTGTAGCGTTAACATTTTAAAATATAGCATAAGTCTTTTCCTAGCCTTTAGCAGTGTACTTGTTTTGCTATCTTGTGAAATTATACTACAAAAATCAATTCTAATTACTATATATATAATAACACAGACAAAAGATAAGGAAATGAAATATTAGCAGTAGGTGATTATGCATTAAACTGCAAGAACTTTTCTGATGGAATGATCTGAGATTTGGTGTTATCACTGCTTTAAATTCATTTGTATTGAGGTTCATTGAGTGAACAGCTTAAGACTCATGAATAGTTTTCTTGGAATAGTTTGTAGTACTCATACTCACTGTTCTTTTCATTCAGGCTTTGCTTATTGAGCACACATTTGATTTTTATACTAGGTTGGGTACCAAAGGAATACAGCAACAATAATTAGAAACAGCTCAGAAGATACAGTGCTTATAAGACAGTTATTAGACTATATTATTAACTGTCCTATCTTTTTACTTATTACAATCTTTGTAAGGACAGAGATTGTATCATGCATATTATTATATCACCTCAGGCCCATTCCAATACCTTACAAATAGCAAGTCTTCAACAAATATTGTCTTGATGAATCTATTTCTTCTATGAATGACTACAAATTTTATGTGTGCAAATAACAGCAAGACAGTGAACAGGTTGAAAAGACAAACGGAGTAAGTTCATGCTTGACTACAATACTTCAGGATAGTTTTTCTCTTCATATTTTGAAAACATTAACAGAAGACCAATAATTACTCTGTTCCCTAGAAAACAAAAGGGATTTTTGATTCGAAAGCACGTATGCCTGGTTTTAGTTAACTCTAATGAACTGGACATCAGTCTTTCAATTGTACATAAAATTAATACCAAGTATTATAAAGTAGCTGGAATCGTAATTCACTCATGAGTTATTCGACTCATTACTCTGACAAAATTTCATAATTTAGACCAATATCTTAAAGTGACACAAATTTTTACTTTTAAGATTTTATTTAAATGTTAGAGTTTTGTTTCTGAGGCAAGGGTATAGCTTTCAGCTTACTGGTGATAATAAAAGATCTTTACATTAGAAACGTGAATGCTATACCGCTGGCCATTCCACAAATATCACTGACTTCTCAACTCATAAAGAAGGATGAAAACTCTTCTCATATCCACTGCCCTCATTTCCATCACTGGGGAAACCTCATCAATTGTCAGTTTTTTATATTTCATTCCAGGTCACAAAGACCCTAGAGAAATTGTGTTTTTTTATAAAATTGCCTTGCACATTAAAGAGAAAAACTCCCTCTCACTCACTCATGTCAAATCACTATGTGTCTCTAATTGCATAATGATATAAATCTAGAGTTTGGGAATCTTCAAGTTGAAGTAAAAAGCTGAAAATGAATTTCAAAATAGAAGATGTCAATATCAACTAACTTCGTTTTGTAACGAGTAGGGAATATCTCTTACCAACCTAAAACATATCACTGATATGAGAAATGTAACAAGTGACAAGAGTTTGAAAAGATAAAAGGTAAAATAAAATGCTTTAGCTGTTGAATATATTGGTAAACACATCTTTAATGTTAGAATGCAGATTCTTTAGAGAAGTTTCGTGGCAATCAGAGGTTCTATGTAAATGATTCAATGACCTCTAGAACATCACCCTTGATGAGTGCATCTTAGTGACTAAAATTATATGTGATTTGAGTGGGATATTGACAAACTTGTTTTCAAAAATGAGATAAAGTATGGAATAGATTAAATCCCGTGGCTATGAAAATACCACTCTGAAGGCAGCCTACTGCCACCAACTCTCTGGTTGTGAGTTTATTGATTCTTGTGGTTTCCCTTTTTTCCATTTTGTATTCGGTTGTTTATTTGTGTGCATTACTGGTGTAGACTTTGACACGTGGCAACGAATCACATAGATTATTAATATAACTTTCCTGTCTGAAATGGGTGTAAAATGAAGATTCGCTAGTGCGAAGTTCGAACTATGCTTTGAAGTAAGATAAACCTAGGCAATGATAATGCCAAAAGTGTACCAAGTAAAGTGCGAATTAAATATTTTTGCAATATGTCAATCCCCAAATCCTCTACTTTACTTTTCAAGTAACAAAACTGTATTTATTTCTGTGATATGTGCACTAGTCTGAATAATAATGCTATCAGTGTTCCAATCAAAAAATGAAATTTCTTTTAATGCCTAGGCAACAGTTTTTCTTAGGTGCAGTGCTGACTGTACTAAGTATAGCGGGGGAAAAAGTAATCTTCTGTCTTTCTCTGTGACACGTATTTAATAGAACAGCAGTAGCTGTAAATGCTGGTGACCTTAACTTCAAATTGAAATGTCAGATCTAGCACTCAATTATGAGTATATCTGTTCAGACACTACATTTTTTTAAAAATGAAACCAATATTACCCTTATAAAGACATTCACTCCAGACATAAAGAATCTCAGAAAAAATCTTGATACAATAATGTTAACTTTATTATAGCTTGCTATTACATTTGCCTATGCCAATGAAAGTTATTTATAAGGTGGTCATTTCTACAAGATACTGAATCACTAAAATTTTTTAAAAATAATAAATTAAGTGGAAAATTTCCCTGATGATAGGGATAAAATAAAGGAGTGAAAGAGTGGGGCCAGAACTGAAACATACAATCTTGCTGCTGTATATATTATTTTAGAAGAAGAATTACAAAGCTGTGTTTGTTGTCTGTTACAATATACTTATGTATTTTACTTATATAATATGCTTTGTTTTAGAGCATTATTATTTTGAGGACACACCCTTCAACTGTTTACTCCCTCTTTTCACAGAATTGACTGGGACAATACAAAGGCAGGCATTAAACTTATAGGAAGACTGTTACAAATCTATTTAGAATCAATGCTAAATCCTTTACTGGCAAAATAGAAAAGATGAAAATACATTTCCAAAATCAGCTTTGAATATCAAGAGTAGAATTATGTCCTAATCTCAAAATCTAAACCTGATGTCTTCTACAACTTATTAAAATTAGAAAAAAGTGTTATTTGGAAACCAAGTTCACACCGGCCATAGACATAACTGGAATCCAGTTTTGTGTTTTCAGCATTCATTCAGGAAACCCTGAATACTTAACAACATGCTTAGTATGGTATTCCCCACTGTAGAGCAAAGGATAAATTAACCTATATTCTACTAAACCCTGTAGGGTATCTTCGCAGAATATTACCTATGTGCTCATCTGAATTGCAGTTTTAACAAGTTAGGTTTCCAATATTCAAATTTATAAGCTTATTAAAATAATTCTCAGTCCCTCTTTTCTAATATCTTCCATTTCTCTCAGTCACACACATTTTACACTACTTTGTTGGCTGTAAGGAGAATAATTATAAGTACTGGTTTGCTGTCCTTGTCCCCTAGATCCATCACCTTATTCAGTTAATTTCATTTTTATTTACTTATTTATCTCTTGGATATAAATGACATTTTTCTGCTTCTTTGCTTACCTAAGTAAGCAAAGATTGAGTGTTGGACACTGTATATCTTACATTGTTTGTTGCTGGATTTTGATGTGTTTTTTTTCAGAGTGTTCGCCTTTAGTCTGCCATGCAATTAAGTTACTTGAAATTAGTTAAATGCTTTCAAGATTTGCTTTTACGTTTCATAAGCAAGTACAAAACAGGTTTAGTCTACAGCTAAATCCCTAGACTAAAGACAATAACCTTATGACAATTCTAAAACCCATGTATTATAAGGTTACCACTCTAGTTGGCAAGAACAGGGACTATTCCATTGGTTTTCCCTTTGTTTTGGATAGTTATATCTCATACACATGCAGTCAGTACTGAGCCAAATGCTTGATGGAACACCCTCTTTAAAATTTGCTCTCTATTTGACTTCCCTCTAGAATTTGTTCCACAAATTCTAGCAATTGTAGTCTCTGAACTTTGGCTCTGCTTCCTTAGCTCATTGAGAGTACAAGGCTCTGTTTAGGTTTCCCTTTCTATCCAATGGCCTGGGAACTCTGGGAAGTGCACTGCAGCAATTAAAGGTCTTACTTTGCCCATTTCCCTTCCCTCTGCCTTTTTCTCAAATGTATGAAAATGTAGCATCCACGTTTCTCATTGTTTAAGCCAGGAGGCTAAACCTGGTCACTGTGTTACTCCATCTTGGCCAGAAGGAGAAGCACTCCCCAAATCTTAATAAAGAATTTGAATTAGAAGACAATTGACCTTAAACTAATTTAACAGTCTGCTTCTTCTAGAAAACATGCAGCTTTGTTTTTTTTTTTTTAAATTTAAAGAGAAATGTAAGAATTGAGCAATGGATTTCCAGACCTGTCAAATGTTTCCTGTGAGTTCTCAACATTGTACAGGACTTGAACTTGTGTTCCTGCTAATGAGAGAAATCAAAGGACCCTCAAAATCCATCCCTCTGCTGGGGTGAATTGTGTACTTAAATTTTCAAAGGCAGAAGAAGAATTGATAGTGAGAGTGCTCATGAAAGAAAGTTGCCTAAGCTTCTTTTATAACTAAAATGGGCGACTGAAATCGTCTTGGTCAGTTTCTCTCTAATCTGAACTAAACCTCCTTGCCCTAGCCAGACTGAGAACAAGCTAGTCACAGTACCTTGTGGTCACACTTTAAAACCAAATTATCTGTTAATTCTTGATCATTGTTTCATTTTTACTGTTTTCACAAATCTGTCTCGACTTCTTATGACTTCCTTGTGTACAACAATACTCACCCTGAACCAGCTTCATTATTTATGGACTGTTTGTAATTTAAACAGAAGTCCTTATAGTCTAATAAAAAGGAAATAATAATCACAAATGCTTATACAAACTTATAAACCCATCTGTAACAACAATTTGAGTTACAAAACAATATAAACATTCGACTGGGTAAATGAGAGGATGAAGCAGTAGAAGATGTTTAATTTTTCCATATTCCCTTTCTCTAATTTAAAGAGGTAGCAGTAGTATAATAATTATGATTTTATTATCTCAATAGCACAGTTGAAAAATCCGCCTCTATAAGATTCAGAAAGTGCCTAATTTTGATAGCAAAATAATAAATGAAAGTGAACAATTGAATTAAAACCTGAGTGTTTACATTCACGTAACGTCAGCTTATCCACGCGGAGTATCAGCTCCTTATGCTATCACCCACGTCAGGAATGCAAATGCCAAGCCGAATTCAGAGAGCTATCACCTTTCCTGACTGCTAATCCACTGACGGATCATTAGATATGTTTCTGTAATCTGCTGAGGTTTTCTTGAGCCGGATCCTTGTTTCCAATGTATTGATACATTATCAGCACCTTCTTTCTCCCCAGGCACTCTCTCCATTCTTAAGAGGCAAAAATATTATCCTACGCCTTGGCTGTCCGCATCTTATACCTTAGGTGCTCTGTTGGGGTCGACTGTCTGAATACACCCAGTAAGCCCCCACACTTCACTCCCATACCATATCTTTTGGGATGAAAGAAACCCTTCTTACCTTCTCTCAGTTTATATACTGTCATAAACATGATAGCTTTCTTCCCCATGGGATGGATGCCTGTCAAAATCGTAATCCATAATCTTAACTAAATGAATTCAGAAAAAGTTTCCTTAGATTACTTGAAACATAATAAGGTTATGGAACTCCCATTTTTAGCTTATTTACTTAGTTTACTTATCACACAGATAAACTGAATTATTTTCTTCACTAAGTATTAAATTTTGATTTTCCAGTCTTCAAAACCCAGTTGTTTAAAACAAACCACAAAACCCCCAAAAGCTCTTAAATGTTTAAGATGAATAATTTCTCTTCACATACAACATATACATACACACATATATATCTACATACTAATTTAATTAACACCACAAATTAATAGCATATCCATTTTAAGAACATTAAATGCTATAGAGCCAGAGATTGGAGCTAGTGTTTATAAAACACCTACCTTCAGTCTGTTAAGTACTTCTCAAAGAGGTAACTCAAATGTAGGGAGGGCACTTAGTCATGTATCACTTTAAAAAAAAAAAAAACAGAGCCTAAGGAAATCTAAATTGATATGTTAAACATATTTGCTTGTCTCTGTGCAGAATGTTACTGGAAGAATTTACAGAACTCTAGAAAAATTGCTTCCTGAGAGAAGTATTATACATTCGACCCCTCAGACAGAAGACGCTGCAGACCAACCCTGCCTCCCACGCCACCGTCCACTACTCGCTCAACAACCAGTGTTTAACCCTGGCTACATTCCCACACAGCTCCCCGCCCCCGCCTCATCAATCCACCCAGGATCTCCATCGCTCCCAGCAGCCTGGACCCCAGCGACCAAAGGCCTCTCTTCGTCCCCAGCAAAGGCACCGAGAGCCCCATGCCTGCGCAGCTCGTCCCGGACGCTGCCTGCCACCGTGGCGTCTGGCTGCAGCCACTACTCAGTGTCAGTGCCCCCAAGCCTCGGAGCAGGGGCTGGGGAGGCCAGAGGAGGCTGAGGAGGCCGCCTCCATCCCCATCTACTGGGTCAGCAAGTGGGTGAACTATTCCGGCGAGTACCCCTCGGGTATCAACTGTGTGAAAACAGAGTGAGGTGGCGGGGTGCTCTCCAGACCTTATCCTCTGCAACACGACGGCCTACAGTACCCCGACTGTGACTTCACAGAGCCCTTCCTCACCGAGCATCCCACCCCAGCTCCTTGATGAAGAAGATCACGCTCCTTAAGTCCTTCTGAAACGACCTGAGCGAACACTTGCTGACGGCCAATGTCCCGCCACGGGGAGGTGACGAGCTGGCCCGACTGTCCTACCTGCGCACCTGGTTTCACACCTCGGTGCCATCGCTCTGCGCCTCAGCAATGCCTGTGTGCAGATCAGCTTCTCCCAGGACCACGCCAGACTCCCGTGGGCGACTGCCGGGACTTAGCGCAGCGAGAGGCGACGCAGCCCCCCGCGGGCGCAGGGATGCTCCAAGGAGCTGACCCACCGGCTCCAACAGCCCGCACCGCCGTGGACAAAATGCTGAGCTGGCACTCAGCCACCAGCAGCCTGCGGGCCTCCTCGCAGGCCTCCCCACTCCTGCGTGGTGCCGATCACCCCACCAGCACCTGGGCCCCTTCTGGTTAGCCCCACAGCTGGGGTTTGTACAGTGGCCCCCCCTCCAGGCCCAGGCGGGAGAGGGACATTACAAGTGGGGGCTGCCCGGGTGTGGGTTCTATCGTCCTTTCCCTTCCCCCTGCACCCCACCACGTGCACAGAATACTGCTGTTGGATTCAGGACTGTCATTTCCTTGCCTTTATACACATGAAACACATGAGAATCTTAAAAGAAAAAAAAAAAAATACTGAAGGGTGGCTGAAGGACCACCCGCGAAGATAGAGGTGGACTTCACCCCACGCCCTTTATGTGTTGTGCATGTTGAACTCTGTGAACTATTACTTGTTTTTAAAATTATTAACTGGAATGCTTATTAGGGATTTTGTCTGATATTATATTAAAACTATAAATTACCTTGGGAATATGAAACGTATAAAATATTCAATTTTCCTTTTTTATTAAACTTATTGGGGTGACATTGGTTAATAAGATCACATAGGTCTCAAGTGTATTATTCTATGACTCATAATCGGTATATTGTATTGTGTGCCCACCACCCAAAGTCAAACCATCTTCCGTCACCCTACATTTGACACCCCTTCCTAGCTGCCCCCCAACCTTCCCGCTGGTAACCACCATGCTGTTGTCTATAGCTCTGAGTTTGTGTTTTTCTTGTTTATTTGTGACTTTCAGTTTTATATGAATAAAATCATATGGTTCTCAACTCTGACTTATTTCACTTAGCATGGTATTCTCGCGGTTCATCTATGTTGTTGCAAGTGGCGGTATTTCACCTTTTCTTATGGCTGAGTAGTGTTCCATGGAATATACGTACCACGGCTTCCTCATCCAATCATGTGTCAAAGAACAACAGTTGTTCCCATGTTTTGGGCACTGGGAATAACGCTGCAATGAACATGGGGGGCGCACGTGTCCTTGCAAACAAGTCTTTTTAAATTTGGAAGGTAGATAAACAGAATAGTGGTTGCTGGGTCATATGGTAGCTCTATTCTTAATTTTTTTAGGGATCTCTATACTGTTTTCCATATGGCTGTACCAGTTTACATTCCCACAAGCAGTAAAGGGGGGTTCCTTTTTCTCCACAACCTCTTCAACGCTTATCCCTTGTCTTGTTGAGAACAGCCATTCTTACAGGAGTGAGGTGCTATCTCATTGTAGTTTTGATCTGCAGTTCCCCAACACGTAGTGAAGTTGAACGTTTCATATATCTGTTGGTCATTTGTAAGGAAGAGGGCAGTAGAAGTGAGTGATCAAACGAACAAGCTTCATCAGTCATTTCTATTACCTTCTTTCTTGCCAACTGAAAACCTCTTTCTCTTTTAGATACAATGTTCTCCAGCATCCCACCATCGTTTTCAGCCCAAGATCTCTGCACAGCTATTACTTATGCCTAGAATGTTCTTCGCTTGATTTCCACAAGACTGACTCTTCCTTGTGACTCAGACCTCAGTTTAAATGCCATCTCCTCCGATGTAATGGACCACATAGAGTACCGTTAGCTCCCTATTTCTTCATTATCACAAACGTAGGTCATAACAGTGCCTAGTTTTATGTTTGTTTATTTGCTTATTGTCCCATTCATTAGAAAGAATCAGCCAGCATCACTGCCTAGAACAGTGCCTGGTCAATAATAAATTCTCTATAATACTTAATGAATTAAGGGGTAAATTATTAACAATGTTAGTCTGAAGTTGTGAAAAATAGGTTCTTGTCCCATTTCTAATATTGCATAGATTTATTATCTAAACCACCTCTATTTAACCCACTAGCACCTGATAAAGGGAAAAATAAAGCAAAAAATGATGAAATGCTTTGAGCTATTTTTAAAAATTTATACATATTAGCTATATTGCTATGGTTGTATCAATAGAAAGTGACAAGTCAGAGGGCCCATAATTTAATATAAAGTAACATGATTCCTTAGTGGAAAATTATGTCACCAAAATAAATGATCAGAATTGCTTGTCAAATTACAACACAAAAGCTTTACAAGCTATAATTTAGGGCATGATAATCATCATATTGAGACCTATGTTTTGACAAGGTCAAACATAAAATAAATGTCAAAATGTGGTAATGAGTTACTAACATAATGCATAGGAAAAAAAGACAAATCTGTTTAAAACATCATTCTTTTGAATATTAGGCATAAAAGGGGTTCTAAAAAATATCATTGTTCCAATAAGTTCTCCATATTTCAGTTCAAAACAGCTGAACATTGTCTATGGTGTGTGCATACACTCTTATTAATCCCTTTATGCTCTACAGAAGTAAATTTCAAATAATTTCAAAATGTATTAATACATAAGTAGGTTTTGGTTTGAATAATCAATTTGTGCCAGATATTTCGTGTCTTAACTAATGAGGTCAATGTTTATCCACACACACACCCCAAAAGGCACTAGGACTGTAATAATTATTTTTGCACCTCAAAAACCCAGCATTGGAATAACCATAGCCTCTGTGCATTATATATCTGTGTCATTTATTTAGGCATAGCCTATTATATATATTTAGTGATTTAGTTAGTAATTTTTATCAATAGATTTTGCACCACAAGCCTACCACCCCCAAATTTTCAGTACACCAGTATGTTCCTCCATAATTCCACTTCTCATTTTACAGTCTGAGAAAACCCGATAATCTTTACATACCCTTGGTTGTCCTTTCCATTCCATTTTATTGTTTTATATGCATATCTACTTTGTATGTAGGCCTTTAAAAAAGTATATTTGCTTACATTTAAGATGATTCTAACTTACAGGAATGATTTCATGCTGCATTAAATCTTTAGGTACATATTCTTAATATATTTTCAAGTTAAATGCATATTTCATATATCACTATATCTCATTTGTGTTTTACTTTTATACAGTATTTATCAGGTGCGTGTTTAGTAGTATTTTATCCACTCTTGATTTTACAGACTGTGATTTTACAAATATGATCATTGATTGCAATGTGCTCGGTGTTAGGGGAAAGTTACTGAAATGTTAATATTATTAAAAAGTATGTTAAGATGGGTTTATTTTAAATATAGCTGTCAATATGAATTAAGAAAGTTATATTACTGTGTTTCAACACATGTCTGATTCAAACCAAAAGAGCGGAGTTTGCCCAGTTTGTCAAAAGCAGAATTTGAGAACTCTTGAAATAAAGTATCTTTAGGAAAAAATAAAATAGTAATATACCATCATTTCAGTTCTATTTCAGAGGAAAGGAAAGTAAAAGAAGTAGTTTAAAGACAAGAATATTAATGCAACTAGAGAATCAAATTGCAAGCACTGTACTCTTTCTCATAATAAAGGGTAACTTAACTTCACTTGGTCTTCCAAACTCCATTGTTAATTAGCAATTTTCTGCCCTTCCTGGCTCCTGGGATGTAGGCACAGACATATTGATCTAAATGATGATGACGTGTTCCTTCGCAGTAAGTGTCTAAGTGGTGCGGCAACACCCAGTATCTGCTGATGGCCTGAAAGAAGGACATCACCAGATCTATGCCATTATCAGGAAATGAGGGATGCTGCTCCCTTGATAAGCGAGACAGAAAATAAACGGTGGTTGTGAACATCACATCTCACCATGTACTGATTCATGCATCATCTATTTAAATTTTTAATTAAAATATTACATATATCTTGTGTCCTAGATGAAGAGAAAATATAATAAATAATGGCGTAATATAGGAAAACGAAGTACAAAAAAAATGTGTGTAAAGTAATATGACAAAACAATACTTACAGATTGGAATAAATCCCCTGAAGATGAAGTTTAAATATCTGACTAAGGCCAGAGTAATAAAAAGTGGTGACAGCGTCTGGATTTTTTAGGACTTAGAATATTAACTTAAAAGCAATGAGAAATAATGGTAATGTTATCAGGAGACTGACATTAAAACCTTCGTATTTTCAAAGCAGCACGCGACATCACTGTTACCACTCACTATTCAGTGAGGAAGCTACTGCAACGTTCCAGGGAGAAATGTTTCTTGGATGAGCAATTGCTAGGAAGTAATCATTGATTAGACATGGAAGAGAACACCTAACTGAGGAGTGCACTATGAAATAGAAGATTAGAGCTGAGGGCAGTGGGTACCACACCCCAAAGATGGCAACGGTAGGGCTGATTCCTGAGAAGGGACCTGCCAAGGGAACAGGCCATGGAGTGAGTTAAAAGTCAAACAATGAGAAGTGAGGAGAGGTTCCAAAAAAATGGTGAGAAAAGATCATTGGAGAACGATGTCAGGAAATTGGGAAGTCAAGATATCAAACTAATTGTCAAATGTTACGAGGGGAATCTTTGGATGTGAGCACTACAATTTATAAACCTGTTATTGTATGTTCTACATAAGGGAACCATAATTTCTCTGTAAGAAACCATCTGCCACAGTCTCTCTCGCTCCTTTGATAAATATCATAACTTCTAGTGACTTTGAGTTTCATATTTTTGTGGGTAAAATTTTCTTCCTCGTAAATAGTACCCCATGCATTTTTATAACCTTTTCTTAATTATACACAAAAGTGTTTTCCTTTTTTTATTTTTTAGTATTTAATTAACAATACATACTTTTAACAAGTGACTTGCTTTGGCAAAAATTTTATGTGTGTAATCACTGAAAGTTTACTTTTACACAGAATTGAATTTACTAATCAGTACTTCAACTCTTAATTATATAATCACAACATTTTAAAAGAAAATCTGAAGAGAAGTATTTTTGTTGTAAAACAAGTCCCTAAAATGCTTATGACATTACTTTAAAATTAGCAATACAAATAGTTTTCTTTTAATCTTGTAATTTAATCCAGATGTTTTTTAAATCGTGATTATAGAAAGAAAAGTAAACCTATCTTTCATAAATCTCATCAAAATTTTAGAAGCTGGTACCATTATATAATTCAGCAATGTGTCTTTAGAATTTAGGCCCGGTATAAATAGAACCAGAGCCTAAATTTATTTCCTCCATAAATTCTTGCTAAGATAAAATTTATTACAAAATATCAAAGTGAAGCCCTTGAAAGTTCTTTTTCCTGGGGAAAAAAAATCAGCAAATTAATGATGCTTATAACTTGGTATTTTTTAACAAAATATTTTACCATTTAATCTCCTCTTTGCTTGAAAATGTGGACATATTTCTTTTTATCCAGTCTCTTTTTTTTGAACTAAAATTATGTGAATTATTATTTTTTATTATTTTTCTAACAACTATTTCTTAAAATATGTCTGTTATTGAAATATGAACAGTTTTAAAACTAAAACATGAGAAAGCAACTGAAAAGCACTAGCAAAGAAAAAAAATAACTTGTTGCTTTAATGCTTTATGATGAAATTATATTCATTTGATGACATATTTATGTTTTACAACCCAGTGTCCTATCAGATGATACTAAATGTTGTATAATAAGAACTATAAAAAGAAACTTTTTTCCATTACTTTCAGTCATTAAAGCCAAAAAAAGAGTTTTCAATACCTGTTAGGAGCAGAAGTCAAATACTTAGGTTTTTACAAAAGTCACAGTAATTTTTTTTATTGTTAATATAGCCAGGTGACTGATTTATTTTCATACTTGGACAGTTTCCAATCCAGACCTTTCAAAAACTAAACAAAGATCAATTAAAATTACAATGCTTAAAATATAAGAGGAATGTTTCAAAATGAAGCTTTAGATTCAGTCAGATTTCAGAAACTGGATACAGATAATAAAAGTTTGAATTTCATCTACTTTCTTTACTTACTATTTGCTTGGGTTATAATTATTGTCATTGAATGGAAGGCTTCTCTCCCAAATTTTACCTATTTTCATTCTTACTTATTACTGCTTCTCTGAATATAAATAACATAATTATAAATTGAATATAATTATATTAATGAAATGGGTAGTAACTTTCTGATAGTGACAATTATTAAGCCAAAATTTCACCTTTTCTCTTACATTAACTATTAAAGTAGTATCACTTCTCTAATTTTTGTCATGTAATTTTTAAACTGAGTATATTTTGGTAAAACATGAAAAGATGAGAAAAAAGTAAACATTTGACTAATATACGCTATACACATCTTCAAGTATTTTTGTTCACATGTACAAATACTCTGCATATATTTAGCCAAATTTTAAAAATTGTAGATATTTGTATGTGCATTTAGCAATAAATACAATTAATCCATTGTAAAAACAACTACAAAATAAACTATCTAATAATTATAAATTAGTGATTAGAAAATATATTTGTTTTAAATAAAATTGTTATAATTTTGAGAATCCTTGCTTGAATTGTCTTATTATTGTTTTCATCCTGACACGAGGACATTTTTTCATTGCCCTTTAGAGAGAGGAAGGGAGAGGGAGAAACGCTGACGCGAGAGAGAAGCATGGGCTGGTTGCCTCCTATACTCGCCTAAACCAGGAATCGTCTGCACCAGACAGGGGAGCAAGCCCACAACCTAGGTATGTTCCCTGACCGGGAATCAAACCTGCAACCTTTCAGTTCCTGGACAATGCTCCAACCAACAAGCCACACTGACCAGACCTTCTTTAACTGTCTTTAATGTCTTCTGAAAAGATCCACATTAGAAATGCCTGGTTTTATTCAAATTAATTTTAAATTAACACATTTTCAGCTTTGAAAATCCTCTTGCTCAAATGTACAATTCCTAATATTTATACATACCTAGTCAACAGTTTCCTGTGCATATGAGATCAAATATTCTTAAAAATAATAAATAATTCTAAGTGTGCATTGCCAACTGTGATAGCTATAATACCCTTTAGTTCATTTCTAAGTGGAAAATAGCACAAATATGGCAGATGTCTAGTTGATGTTATACAGTATGGGTCTCTCAATATGTCTTGCATTTTCATGAAATGAGGTGAATAAATATTACACGAAACACTAATGGCTCCTTAAATTTTTCCAGTGTAATCTTATTGGTTACTCAAACACATATGACCTTTTCATTTGAAATCTATAAAGCAAACATTTATAAATGGACAATTATTCCTGGACTTTGACACATTATAGGCATTATAAACCTGCTTTGAAGGATCATCTTTATAACTAGCAAAATAAACATGAAGAAATATTAGAAACAGAAGATGCTATGGAAAAAGAACCTCCCTTGTACTCATATACCCTCACTTCTAGCATCTGTCCTTTCAATAGAAATAATATTGAATTGCTCTAAAGTGTTAATGAAGCATTTTTTTTCTAATGAGTATTTTAGGAAAATACTTTCTCTGTTGTCCTGTCTTTTTCATTAAGGATGAGTCTATATCAGGGCTCAGAATAAACTAAAGAGGGTGACTGTAAATAGCTATTTTCTTGACAATAAATGTTTTTCTAATTTCCAAAACAAAATTTGTGATTTGTTTCCAAATTATATTGCAATAGTTATGTTAATTGCTTAGCCTACACTGTGCTGTTACTTCTGACAACATTCCTATGAAGGACTCCCATAGTACCGTGACTGGTGTGGCTCAGTGGGTTGGTGGTCATTTCAAAAATCAAAAGGTCACCAGTTCAATTCCCAGTCAGGGCACATGCCTGGGTTGTGAGCTAGATCCCTAGTTGTGGGGTTGGGAGTGTGCTTGAGGAAACCAAATGTTTTTCTCCCTCTCATTCTCCCTCCCTTTCCCTCTCTCTAAACATAAATAAAAATTTTTTTTTAAAAAAGAACTCCCATAGCTCTCACTATTTATAATTGAGAAAACTAAGGACTGAAGCAGTTATGTTAGCGAATTGTGTAAGACCATTCCAGTATTAAATGGTAAAGCTGGGATGGGGCACAGATCTCCATGACTTTGAAGCCCATGCTATTTCTACTATTGTTATATGCCCACCATCTTTACTCCTCATGGCTAAAAGCCACATTCAAGTGGAAAAGAGAAGACAGAAAAACAATTCAGACGCTGTCAAACCAATATCCTCAGCTTGTTTATTCTAGCCCCATTAAGAAGTATTATCTTTCAAAAGTCTTAAGCAACATTCAGATACATCCTACCTTCCCTAAAATGGACAGTTTAATATTACATATTCAATCAAATCTTCTAAAAATGTATTGTTGAAAAAGTTAAAGGATTTCAAAGTCATGTAAGTAAAAGAAGCATTAAAAATGTTGAGAATGGGTACGGGGTTGGGGCAGGGAAGTCTGATAATGTTAGCAACAAACTTTTCAATAAATATATCAAAGACTTACAGTGTTAGAAAAAGGAATTTACACATATGCTGCTAATTACACACTTTATATACCCAGTTACTTTTGTATTGTTGAAACTGTAATTACTTCTTACTTTGCTTAGTAATTGAAATTTTATTTAGTGCTTCAATATTGCTTATTGTTGTCATAGAATTGAAATCATAATAAAGCATCCCATTCTGGGTGCATGTTAGTAAGAATGTAAAATACTCATGTCTAGGTCATGTTATACTGGCAAAGATCTAAAGAGAGTGATTTAGGTAAAAGTGCTTTTTCTGGTTGGGGAAAGTTTGGTTGTGCTGATATACAATGTAAAATGAAGTAAAAGATATATTTCAGCTCAAAAATAATTTCCAGACAAAAACTAACATTTTATTAATATATAGGGAATTATTTTACCTCAAACTTAACAAATAGTTACACTTGGACCAAAGGAAGGCAAGTCAAAGAGAGGCAATTTGAAACCCTATCAGTTTTCAACATAGCCAGTGTATCATTGTGCCTATATATATATATATATTTTTTTTTAATTCATTAATTTATTTATTTTGTGGGGGACCATTGTGCTTATATTTCAACCAGCTATCTCAGTCACTGTTATTTTGCTTTACAATTAGCATTATTATGAATATAAAAACTGAGAAAACCTTATTTTTTTCAATACAGTCTACTCTTCAGAGGAACTTCAAATTTTACCATTCATCAACTTCTCATTATGTGACAAAGGATCTCAAGACAAAGAGAGGAACCAGTCGAGAGAAAACAGTTTAAACTCATAGACTTGATTCATTTCAAGATTTAAACTGGGGGCAGTTTGTAATAATTATGTTTTAAAATACATTTCTACTTTGTTTTCTGCCTCACTGAATTTAGGGTGTACTCGTGTGCATGAAAGGACTGAGGGTAAAAAAAAAAAAAGAGAGAGAGAGAAGAAGAAAAGACCGGATCATTTGAAAAATTATTCACTCAGACTTCTCTGAAGAATGAGCAGAGAATATATATAGGCAATTAAAGGCTCAACAAGTAATATCTCCTTATCAGAATGTTTCAAAAAATCTATTTTGCTTTTTTTGTGGTTGTTAAATTGCCTGAGATAAATTTAAAATGATAGGAGCAGTACAAATTAATTATCATTTAAATGACCTTAAAAAACTGTCAAGAACTGCCTGCTGTTTTTATTTACCATTGATTAACTTTGAAAACAAAAATAATCAAGTGTTTTGGAAGCAGAAGGGAAGGAAGGAGCGAGACCATTCAAGAATCCCTTGGAGTGTGTTGCTGGCTCATGGTTGAGCAAGGAGTAACAGGAAGGCACACTCCCCTAAAGGCTCAGCCATGCCTCAAACCTGAATTGGGTGCAAGGTATTCTGTGCAAGAGTGGCCAACGGGAGCTTGTCTCTGGGAGACGTGTTCTCTCTAGTTCCAGCTTCTTCTCTAGGAAGACAGGGAATACTTCGAAGCAATACATAAATACATTGTCAATGCAATCAAACATTTTAACAGACCCCCAACACAATGCTAAGAATATTTTTATATATTTCTGGTAATTTTCACATGTCTTTTTAAAAATTTACATATAATTACAATATACATGGAAACTGCTTGTTTGACGAATAGATGAATTTTTAAAATAGTGAATAAAAAAAATCCTCTGCAGGCAACTATTTCATCTCTAAGATATTCGACTAGCTGGTATTACTATTATCTCCCTAAGAACTGAGGTTAGCCCTGGCTGGTATGGCTCAGTGGATTGAAAACCGGCTTGTGAACCAAAGGGTCGCTGGTTCAGTTCCCAGTCAGGGCACATGCCTGGTTTGCAGGCCAGGTCCCTGGTTGGGGGCACGTGAGAGGCAACCACACATTGATGTTTCTCTCCTTCTCTTCCCCTTTCTCTAAAAATAAATTAATTAAGTTTTTTAAAAAAAGAACTGAGGTTAAAGGACTTGCAAGATACAATATAAAGTTGATAATAGCACTCCACCCCTGCCAGCCTCTGTTAACCAGTGAGGTGAGATCATCAGCATTAGGTTCTAAGGATTCTGTGCAGCTTTCCTGGGGCCAGAACTTGGGCCATCTCAGTAAACCAGCTTGTTACACACATTGCTAAACAGTCTCTCATATCCAAATGGTGATGGATGTTTTTCCTGGGCTGCTAAGTATCCAACCAGCCTTCAAACAACGTCATTTTGCCTCCATCTGACTAATTAGGAAAAATTGGCTTGAGGCATGGATACGTGAGAGGGAAAAAAAAGGAAATCTTTGTTTTTACAACTTCATAGTTTCATGAACAGTTAGTTCTCTTTTAGAGAAGGGAACATAAATAACACCAAGGCCTTTTTCAACCCCAGAACAATTATGTAGAATAGCATCTGACTAGCTGAAGAGAAGCAACCCTGAAGGAGGGATCAGCACAATTTGCAGCCTCCTTTGCCTGCTGCTCCCCAAGTCAGAGCACTGTAGCTGCTCCATGTTGTCTTGCTGGCCATTGTCCATAGATGACAGCAGCCATGGTCTCCTTGCTTTTCTAGGCCCAATCTCTTTGTCTCAATAAACTCCTCCAGTTCGAAATGAGTCAATAAATACAGCAGGAAGAAGAAGAATTTCTGCCCTTACTTTTATATCGTTACTTGAATTTTGTCTTCAGTGTGGCATCAACAACAGAGGATGAGAGGATGCTGGGTAACCAACCTATTCCTTAATGTGTGTCTGGAGGAAGGATGATTGCAACCTGCTTGACTCCCTGGAATGTTCCACATTCCAAGCTTCTCTGAGATGTAGCATTGTAAGCCCTGATAACAGGTTAGGGCAAAAAAAAAAAAAATTAAGTGGTTAAAACTGGCACGGGGTGAACCAGGAATTGTCTTGACACCTGAAGTATAAGTTCAAGGTGGAGAACATGAAAAATCATGTCTCAGGAGTGGGAAGGGGACCCAAATAGGTAATTGATCCAAAATTCTTAAATACACAATCCAGTATGTAATTTAAAGGCACCACCACAAAATAATAAATAATAAGGAACACAACCAGAACCAGAACATTTGAAATAGGTAGCTACATAACCTAGAGAAATTCTTTGAAGTGTGGAAATAAAATGAGAAGTCTTTTGATTAGCCCTTCTTTTCCTTCCCATGAACCCAGAGCAATATGAATGAATTTGATCAGACAAAGGCACCCTCAGATAAGTCTGCTCCTGGGCATAGGTGATTTAAGGAGAACCATATTGCTGCCACCTTGTTACTTGTGTCACTTGGACTATTTACTCTGATTATTTTCAAATGAACAATGCTCACCTTACAGCCTGGTTCCAGTAACATGTTCCTTCCCATTCCTCTGTGGCAAAAACCTCGATTGACTGCATTTCCTAATTTTTCCATTTACTTCAGACTCACATTTTGACTTATTTTACTTACTCTCTTAGCAATAGGGAAACTGTCTAATAACCCCAGATCCTACATCTTGATCCCTTTACAAGTATTTGTTATTTTCCTTTTGGATACTTCCTACCAGATCACAGATATGCGTTGAGTAGTCATTCACATGTTTTTATTGCCAAGTTTGTTTTGCCTACCTGTGAAAATCACCTCACTACATTGCCAGACTTGCACTTGTTCCTTCTACAATGTAGAGAGCAAGACCAATAAAATAGCATTGGTCCAGTCAAGAGAGCATAAAAAATATAAAACAAAATGGAGTCACTCATGTCAACCAAGATGGCTGCCAGTGAGCCCTGACATTTTGGTTCAAGAAGGAAACTACCTAAGTCATGCTAGACAATCTGGCAAGGAGACACACCTAAGATATCTGCACATGCAACCAGAACAGCCATGTCTGCAGACTGGGACCGCCCATAGATAGGTTTCTGGTGAAATTCCCCACATGCAATCAGGGGTACCAAGACACTTATCAAAAGACCCAGAAGAGTGAAGACCCAGAAGAGTGCAGTACACCACTTTCCAGGTATAACTGAGGCAGGCTCCAGGGCACTGCTGAGACAGCCGCGCTCCACACACCAGAGCGCTGCTCCACGCCATGCTGACCTCCCTTGGCGTCAGCCACCGAGGCTCTGCCGTGCTGGATGGAGGACCCCACCTGCCCTGCTGCCCACCTGACTCTGGAGACCCTTCCTTGCAAGACACCGATGGCTCCCTTGTCCACTGTGTTGTCTCCTGGACCTCAGACTGAGACTCTGGAAACTGGGTGCATTATCCCCCAATTCTCTCTTGTGATGTTATTACTGATTCTTTCTGAGTAATTAGTAGTTTTATTAGGGTAGTATAGACATAGATTTGGATTAAATCTGCATTAATAAAAGCTGAGTGAACCTGCATTAATAAAATCCGAGTGAATAGCATAGTCACCTGTGTGGGCTTCCTGTTATTTCTCAGTGTCATTGTCACCTGTAGGACTCCTGGTCATACAGGTGGCTTGGCACTTTTGGTTCCTAAGGCCCAGGTCAGATAATCAAAGTATGGACTGAAGGCTGGCTTATAGGAAAGACTGTAATGTGAACACACTCTAGCGACACACAAATATACACTGAAGACCTATTTGGTCCCAGGTATGCATACACTCCCCAAGTATAAAGGGAAAAAGCTATTTCATACTCTCACGGGGCTGTCATTTCAATAAGAATGACTTGGTCACAGGTAGAGGAATAACAGTGCCTTAAGAGGTCTACACCTCTTAAAGAGAGAAATCAGGCTGTTGTGAGGGCAGAGCAGCAAACTTGAGTTAGGCAAAAACATTTCAGATTAAACTTGGGTATTTGGTTCTTTGGAATCAGGTGGGAGCAAAAGATAATGTTTTGAAGAAAGCAAAGGCTAAAACCATAGTGACATGGGTCTAGGTTCTGCAGGCCCCTATTCCATTCTGCTAGAAAACACCAAACCAAGACAAAATTTAATTCTCAGAATGTTGCAGACAAAGGAAACATTGAAACAGGTTAGCCCAAACTAAAGAGAGGAGAGATTATATGAAGGTAGCACACAAAGTTAGGTCCCACTGGTTACTTCAGGTGGGTCACCAATACGTGAGAGAAGCACTGGCAACAGCCAATGTCATTTAAAAAATAAAGGGAGGGGCACACCAAGACACATTATGGTTAAAATGCCAAAGGTTAACGATAAAGAAAGAATCTTAGAAGCAGCAAGAGAAAAGAAGTTAGTTAGCTACAGGGGCTTTCCATAAGACTTTCAGCTGATCTCTCAAAAGAAAATTTGCAAGCTAGAAGGGATTGGGAAGAAATATTCCAAATCAAGAAAAGTAGGGAACTACAGCCAAGATTGCACTACCTACCAAAGCTATTATTTAGAATGGAAGGGCAGATAAAGAGCTTCCCAGAAAAGAAAAAACGAAAGGAGTTCACCATCACCAAACCATTATTATAAGAAATATTAAAGGGACTTATTTAAGAAAAAGAAGATCAATAAAATGGCAAAAAGATACAAAACTATCAACAATTGTATCTAAAAAACAAACTAAGCAAACAAGAACAGAGACAGAATCATGGATACGGAGAACATATTGCTGGTTGCCAGATAGGAGGGGGTGTGGGGGATGGGTGAAGAGGTGAGGGGATTAAGAAGTACTAATAGGTAGTGACAGAATAGCCGTGGGGATGTAAAGTACAGCATAGGAAATGGAATAGCCAAAGAACTTACATACATGACCCATGGACATGAACAATAGTTGGGGGTTTTCCTGAGAAAGTGGGGGTTGTTGGGTAGAGAGTGATAAAGGGGGAAAAATCAGGACAGCTACAACAGCATAATAGATAAAATACAATAAAAAAAAAAATGACCCCAGACTTGGCAAAGAATTTGAGGTACTTGGCAGAGTAGTTGAAGGTGTTCTTAAAGCTCAATGTTCTTGAGGAATAATTATCTGACTTAGAAGGTATATGCACCTTGGTCTTCCTACACACTATCAACAAATGTATTTAAGAACTCTGTAGGAATTGAAGTTAATATGCAGAAAACCACAAAAATGTAAATGATTGTGTGAGAGCAATGACCATGATGTTATTCAATAGCAATAGAATTAACTCTTGTCCAGGACAGAAGGTAACACCAGGTGGTATTGTCTATCACCTTGAAGGCACTAAGTTTTGTAGTATTGGCACATTCATTTCTCCATTCCTCTTACTGAGTAATTGATATAGTTCTGTTCCTTGATTCTTTTTGGAACTAGTCATGAACATCATACTGATACTCTCAGTAATTGATATGTTCAATGAAATCTTTGACATATGTTCAATTTTGGTTTGTATGAGAGTCTCACTTTTAAGTTTTGAACATGATACTTTGTCCCAGTCATTTTCAACCAGCCTGTCACAAGAATTTTTAAACATGCAACACCTGATTATTTAATCAGGGGCACTGAACTCTTTTCCCTTAGATTGTCAAAAAAAGAAGAAGAAGAAAAGAAAAAAAAGTAGCCAACACAATAGCCACCCGATATGGCTGTCCTGTCTTGAACCACATACAAGCTTATAACAGAGCTGCATCTTCTTGGTCCCGTTGCATAGTAACATTGCATCTGATGAGTTAATTCTTGGTAACGGAAATCCTTATCAAGTACAGGCACCTGATTTTTTTAAGTCACATTGGAGTAAAAAGGGTAGGAAATTATTATTGTTTTTTGCCAGTCAATTAAATTTTATATCTATGTATTTTGTCACATCAACAAAAAATTAAGGTTTTTGGTGTGCTGCAGAATTTTAGTAATTAGCTTCTGTGTGTGCCATGAGATGAAAAAGGTGAAAATTGCTACTTTAGCACAAATTTCTTCAAAAGTTAGTAAAAGGTGTACAGAAAAGAAGCTTTGATTACCATGTGCCTTTGTTAGTCTTACGGGTAATTATAAATATGCCTTAGTTAAGTATCCATATGTAAGTCACTCCATATGTTACTCTGTGGTCCTTTGTAATTAATCTCACCATTTTCAAAGTCCTACAGATTTCTACGCAGGTGTTGCTAAAAGCGAAGCTTCGAATCCGCGGGGACTGGATCACAGTCCGGCGGGACTAACTTCAGTGGCTCAGCCAAGTTGGCCAGCCCTTTACACCACCGTTGCCTACACAACTGCTGATCCAAAAAAAGGCGGTGATAGGTTTAGATGATGACAGGTTAACGCATCTCTCCCAAAAGCAGCTGAGGTACAAACATTGTACTACCACTGCATCTGTTAATATAATAAGTGAAGGATAGAAGACAGGTTGTGCCAGAGGAGCAGTCTCAATGACTGCCTTCCCGACACCCCAACACACCCACCCCCACTGCCACCCCTACCCCATGCTTTCATTACAAGGAATGACAGAGACACGACCGAATGGACATAATACAGCATTCTCTGGTAACTAGGCACACACCTTTGCTTAGGTACTGATACTATATTCATTTTCATTTACAAGTATTTGTAAGTTTTTACTTTAACTTACAAATAAGTTATGACTTAGTTATAACAACTTATAAATTATAAGTAAATACTTAATAATCCCTTACTCTGCACAAAATATTCTTCCAATAGGCTGTGTGCATGTCGCTGTGCCAAAGAAGAAACATGAGGCATGTTTCCTGCTATGAACTGAATATTTGGGTCTCCCCGTAATTCATATAACAAATCCTAATGCCCAGCGGAGAAGGAGGCGGGGCCTTGGCGAGGGGCTTAGGTCAAACGTGTGTTGCTTATAAGCCACCTCGTTTACGGTATTTTGCTACAGAAACCCAAACAGACTAAAACAACTCCTTCAGTGAAGGTGTTCACTGTGTACAATTTATTAAAAAAAAAAAAAAAAAAAGAAAGAAAAGAAAACACTAATAGTAAATAAGTGGTCCTTAAAAAATGTTTATAGGTTTTCAAAGGCCCAATTTATAAGGGAGAGTTGCTTCGATTACATGAGGGGAAGATGTTTCCTTCCTTTGACGTGACCACCTGTTAAACAGGGACCTCACACTACGATGCTGAAATGATCATCTCAATGAATAAATCGGCTAGCCCACTGGAAAGAAATGGAAAACTAGAACATATCATCCTCCTACATTTCACCAGCTGGGGAGAACACTATTTTTCAAACCATTAATGTTCATTCAATAGCTTTTCATGGGCACTAAAATAGTCTATCAATATTGCAAATATAATATGAAATCAAATAGACTGATAAGAGATTAAAAAAGTTAATCAATAAATTACCAAAACCAAATACATATACAAACCGTTACCTTCTGGATGAAGTTTCTAAAAAAAATATGTCTCACTTAGAAAAAATGCTATAAAATCCTTTCAGTTCCAGACTAGACACACGCAAGCTGTTTCTTAAAATATTTAGGGGGGGGTGAACAAAAATAGGGTAACACATTTCTTTTGTTGTGCAAGTCTGGATTTTTATCACAGTTTTGCAAACAATACGGCACTTCAGAAACATCAGAAATCTTTTCTTTTTTCTTATTAATAGCTTTATTCCTCACTCAGCATGGCAATGTCTATATAACTCAGTAATGTTTCAGATTATTTGGAAAAATCTTAAAATAATATCTCCAGATTGACTTTGATTTGGAATCCTCTTCTGTCTCTTCCAAATATGACAACAGATTTTGTAAAACTAAGTTTTACTTCTGCAAATTAAACTGTAAAATTGTGTTCTCAGTCTATATTTTTTATTTGTCTGGTGGGATATAAAGTATTTTAAGGATGCCTAAATAAAGATAAGCTATTTCAAGACGTCTAGGATAACATGCTGCAGATCTCTAAGATTTCTATAGGAAAAAATATTCAGAACATTGAAAATCATACACATGCTAATTTGCAGAATAACTTTTCAGCATTATCATTAACTTTGAAAATGTTGATTAGAGATCATACTGCAACAGCAAACTGATAATCCACAAGGCATCATCTTCTCATTATCGTTTTAAAAGTCATATTTCTATCCTCAAGTCTCTAAATTTGACTCTTGCCCTCTAACCTTTGCTAATCTACAATGAAGTACCAGAATGCTGCCATATATTTAACTAAATTATTGTTATTAGTAATTTAGTATTAGTATTCAGGTATAGAGAATTGTGCTTTAAATAGGCCTACAGCAAACATTTTTATATCTAATTATAAATCAGAATGCAGATTCAGCTATGAAATAATGTGCTTTATTCCCCACCATCGATGCCTCTGTGTGCTCTGTGGGGAAACTGCTGTAAACATTTTGAATCTTCCACTGGAAACGTTATGTAATAAAAGTTTTCAGAATTCCATACTGCGAAATATATTAGATTTACAAGTATGACCAATGTGCCCAATGTACTATTTTTATTAGCATATCATCTTCTTTTTTTTAATATTTTAAATTACTAGCATATATATGCAGTGTATTTATGGCCGTATTATACTGCAAAGTCAAGTCTCCATAAGGTGATTTTTTTTTTCTTCATTGTCTGACTCACAGATCTTTGTTAAGTTACTCTAGAAATCTCTACAGGTTACACATGATGTTTTGAACCTCAGGACAAATATGGATTGTCGTATTAGTTTTCATGAAAGCAAACCACCTCTTAACATTATAGGAAACAAGATACAATGGGCAAAGGACATTATTAAAAACATACTCATCGTATGCAATTTTTTTGTAAAATACTACTTTTTAAATATAGTGAAGCATTGTAAGCTTGAAATCGCATGAATCAATGGATTTCTAGTTTCCAATTCTATGACATGCCAACTATATTTATCTCCAAAATAAATTGTATTTTGAGTACATGTTATATTCAGAGAATATGGATATTTGTCGAACAAAGGACTCCTTTGTCTTATGGATTTTAAAACGTTATTCTTAAGATCAGGAATCATGCACATGGAATCATTTGATATTTTAAAAATGTTTAGTCTTTTATATCAGTTTAAAACCTTTTAAAATACATTTTTATTATTAGATTTAATATTTAGTACATAACTGAAGTTTTTAGAAATGTGTTGTGTGGAGGATATAGCAGTATAGTATGTTTTAAAATATTATTTTATTAATACAGCAAACAAATGATAAGTGAATACCTAATGTGTACCAGCTCCTTTAAATAGTTTTACTTATTTTAGTCTAATCGGTTCAAATCAAGAGTTTTTGCTCTTTCTGACCAAAAGTACACCTATCTCAAAAGTACTAAGTACTCTTGGAGGCACAGAAACACTAACGAACAAAGTTGATGTTGGAGTCTGATGGATTTGATTTATTAGACTCGTTCATTTGATTAGAGTTTCCTTCAGAGCATGGTAAACTTATTAACAGACAGAGACAGAGAGGGAGAGAGGTTTTAGGAAGCGTAAACTTTACCTATTAATTTTTCCTAGGAAGAAGCTTATAATAATATCAAATATCTGCTTCTCGGTAATTCATCCACATCTTGGTTTTTGTCTCCTCCAGTGACAGACACAGAGCTAATCTGCGGATACTTCAGCAGGTTCCCTGTCTTCCTCCTTCAGGCCACATGCTTTTTCTGGTTAGAGCAGTGGTTCTCAACCTTCCTAGTGCTGTGACCCTTGAATACAGTTCCTCGTGTTGTGGTGACCCCCAACCATTAAATTATTGTCGTTGCTACTTCATAACTGTAATTTTGCTACTGTTATGAATTGTAATGTAAATATCTGATATGCAGGATGTATTTTCATTGTTACAAATTGAACATAATTAAAGCATAGTGATTAATCACAAAAACAATATTAATTATATATGTGTTTTCCAATGGTCTTAGGCGACCCCTGTGAAAGGGTTGTTTGACCCCCAAAGGGGTCACAACCCACAGGTTGAGAACCACTGGTTTAGAGAATGCTTGTGGTAACAAAGTAAATAACTGCCTAATGTGGACAAATTCATTAGAGAAGAAATTGAAACTTCAAACCATTCTGTCCAAGGCATGAAACCTTCTTTCATTCAAGACACAAGACAAACCGGAGTTGAGTCCCTCAAACCTGTTTCTACTTCAAGACCGGCCATTACACGTGTACTGCAATGTGCATACATTCACAAGCACATACTACTGGATGTGTACTGTGTTCACGGAATTGAGTTAATCTATAGAGAACTGCAAAGGTACGCCATCTAGCTAGTGAGACTATATTAACCAACTACAACATGCAGGCGCTTGTAGATGTTCTTGCATTCTTTTTAGAAGGCACGAATTTTCCAGTAATTTCTTTTGCTTTCTATAGAAATTAATTTCAAAGCTATGCTTTACTTTGCAGACTTCATAGAAATACTGTCTTTTCTTTGCAATACAATTGTTGTCAGCTGCTCCATATAATTTTCTTTTTTTTTTCTTTAATGTAAGTCCTAAATTAGGCCAGATCTAATATTTGTTCACCATTTGTGAGCTTCTCTATCCTACTCACCACCTCTGTAGCTACTCATCTCTCTTCTAAGGTCGTATCTAAAGCTCCTCCCACTGATATATGTGGAGCCCTGTACATGTTACTTAACCTTTATGTGCCTCAGTTTCCTCACTTAACAGATGGTACGTGTTAATTATCTTTGTAGTCTTTAGATGAGCTGATATGTCATGCAGTAAATAAATACTTGTTACTTGGGAAAATTTATTTAATTGTTATCTAAGTTACCGGTGAAAAAGAAAAATTAGATTGGTTATAATCACAAAGACTATTTCAGCTGTTATTATTTATGTTTACTGTTGATTGTTACTATAAAGTATCGTGGCAGGTAAAACTATTTCAAAGAAAATGAATGAGCAACACAACACATGTTTTCAACCCATTATAAAATGTCTAAAAAACAATAAATAAATACAATGACCACATAAGTTGAATTACACCAGGAAATATAAAAAAAAAATTTAGCAGCCAAATCAGTATAACTGCAATTATAAGAGCATAATTGTCCCTGGACTTTTCTTTTTTCCTATCAGTAATTTTTATTTAATTACTAACTCAATTTTAGACTCTTGTCTTTAACCCTTTTTTTCAATTTACGCATTTCAAAGTCTTTACATTTAACTTATCTCACATTTAAATGTGACCTACTTAGAAATATATTGATATAAAATAGACACTACCTAAACCAATATACATTTATCTATATAGTTTTAAATGGGCATGTTGTCAAGACATTTATTGTTCTTTGGTAAATAGATGGGCTGAATAACTTACTCCAGAGGTACCTTCCACAGATATTTTTTTAGGAAGATGATGTCTAATAATATTATTCTACACTGTATAAAAGAGAAAAACAAGTAATCTGCTACTATCAAACAAAATGGCTCAAATCAAAATCCAAATGTAATAAGATACCATGGATTTATTGTGAGTGGTTCAAGGATTCAAGAAGAATCATGGTTTGTGTATTTTTTTGTGGATTATTATTGATTTAAAAATCCACATTTTAAAAAAATCTTCAAAACGGCATTTTTTTCCCATAAATCATGTTGTCCTTCAAATCTTTAAAGTAACTCCATGAACTTCAGGCTTTGGGAACCTTAATTAATTTTCTGTCTACAGTCTTTCTAGTTGTTAATCAGATTTGGCATTTGCTTTATGTTTTGATGAGAAGGTTGTAGCTTTGTTAGAAAGAGAGATTTTAGACAAAAGTATATTTTCCCTTATCAAGGATCATTAAGAAATAAGGCATCCAGAAAAAGACAAGCTGGAACTCATTAGTTAGTTTAATAAAACACGTATGAGGAACATCGTGTACTAAAAGAATGACTATATTTATACGGCCTTTTAAATAAACAAAGCCAAGCCAAAAATTACAAGCAAAATGACATAAAATAGATTTATTGAAAGGTAAAAGTTGAACAGCTAGAAAAACCACCTGCATGTCATTATCCTATATATTATAGAAATATGTTTTTCTTCAAAAGAGTAAATTAGGTCTTATAAAATTTGTTTCATCCTATATCATATTTTATTTAACACAATGGTTGATATTTTGTTTTGAGTTTAACTTTCCCTCGAGTAAAATATTTGAGATGATAAATACTTTAAGCTTCTTAGATTGCTCGACACAAAAATGCATGAAACTCCATACTAACAGGGCTTTGCATTTCTTTCATGCCTCAGAATAACCCTTAAGAGCCAAAGCAAAAGAAAATGGAAGTTTAATGTTAATTTATAAGTTACATCCTGCATTTATTTTTCTACGTTAGACTGTGGGAAACTGCGTGGCACAACAATAGGTAAATTACTTTAAAATAAAACTGTGTATTAATATTTGCTAATGATATTTCAGACAGAAAATTATATAATGGTTTAATGCACAAACGAAATTAAAGTTGTTACAGACAATGATACAAAATAACTAACGTATATTGTCAGAGGCTCTAAAGCAGTAGTTTTCATAGCCTGTTGAACTAAAATTGGAATGTGACATAGTGCAAGAATTTTAAACTCTTCAAAAATTCTCTGAAAAATTATCGTGATAACAATGTTGAAGAGTTATACTTTATAGTATGTCTCATGTATAAATGTGTGGAAATACTCAATACCAGGTAGGTAATAATAAATGCATAAATGCCAAATACTTTTAACACAAGTTGCTTCTTTTCCTTAAGAAAATGAAAAAGTCAATTATTACTGGAGTAATCGTAAAAATGTTAGCTTCCGGAAGTTCAGTATTTATGTGAAATATATTAAGTAAGTGCTGATTTGCCCGACAATCTGTGCAGATAACACACATAGACCAGGCTTTACTTAAAAGAGTGTTTCACCATGAGAGCAGGGATAGGTGACCTCCTTAAATAATGCATTTCCATCTACATTCATATTTTTCTGACTAAATTCTTCTTTTAATTGTTGAGATATATTTTCATGGGGAGAAACTTTGGTCCCAAATTGTAATAAGGGTCACAGTTAAGATTCCTAATGTTTTTTTTTTTTTTTTACAAGAGTATTCTACCTTCGTAAATGGAAAATGCCATATATTTAACTCATTAATGCCAATCCTGAGTTAGTAAGAAAATAATCAACTCTAATAAACACTCAAGATCAATTTAATCAAACACAGCAGATCTTTTCATTTTATCGATAGTTGTTCACTTTCTGAAAGTCACCTGAATGCTGATTCTGCTGCCCTTTCAGCTCCCACCCTCCCCTCCACCAGCAGAGATGGAAAATGAACATAAGTTTGCAACCGACGTTTATATTTAAATATGAGCCCTTAAATATATCAGCTCTTCTTAAATTAGCTCCTGTATCTGTCTTTTATTTATTCAGCCAACCAGGAAACAAACATTGAAAACATCCTCAGTGCCGATCGCTGCACTTGTTCCCGGGGATGTGAAATAACACGTTTACAAAACAAGAAACAAAAATACAAAAAAATACATCTATCTTCCTTTCAAAGACTTCAGAGATTAGTGAGGATGCTCAAAACATTATAGTATCTTGTTATAACTTTTACAATAATATATATCTGCAAATCTATAGTAAAACAGGAGGCATCGACCAACTTCAGAGCAATAACTAATAAATAACCTGATTAATTCCTATTAAGATAATACGGAATCATATATCCTGCAGTAAATGGGGACAACGTGTCTGTTCTTAAATATATACCTCTTTTAAGATATATGCAGGCAATTATCAATAATTTTGGGAGATAATGGTAAAACACAGGCACTAAAAATTAAACACATTTAATAGTTTATATCAAAATCAAAGACTGCTTAAGACCTACAACTTTCTACTTATTTTACTATTATCTATCATTTGAGGTTACTTAAATCTCACAGAAGAAATACTAAAAGGATGTGGTACACCTCTGCTTCACATTAGTGATGTCGTGCTAGAGATTTGAAATCAGCTGTGCTGGGAATATTTACAACACACAAATTAGCAAACTCCACAATTCAGGATTTGGAGTGTGAGTGTGAGAGTGTGTGTGTGTTTTTAAGCAAGCTAATTATTAAACATCTTCCAGCATAGCTAAAGGCAAGACATCTGATTCATAGCCATATCAGTAGCAAAGAATAAAAGTAAACAAAAAGGAGGCCAAATTAAGTGGATTTTTACATTTTAAGATGCCTTGAACATAAAAAAAAAGTCAACAAAATGAAATCTATGTCTTTCCTTGTAGGTGTGATTATACTGAGAAATATAGCTTTTATCAGGCAAATTAGGAATTAATATTAAGAACAAGACTTTCTCCACTTACATTTGTAATTTCCAGATTGGAGACTATCAAATCCACCTTAATTGCTAACTTCTGAAATATATTCTTTCCGATGAAGTTCATTACTCAGAACTGAAATTGATTATACTTGAAATACTTTAAAATCGTATACCTACAATCGCTTCCACATTGTAGCAGTTTCCAACTAAAATGTTAACTGGCACCTCTTCCAAATATGTAAGGATAAAATATATATATATATACAGGAGAGTAAATCCTATTAAAATGCTATTTTTTTCCTTCTATTTGTCAGCAGCCTGAAATTTGCATGAATTCACTAAAGTTCTCCGTCTGTCTGTCTCTCTCGCTCTTACCCATTATCTAGGGCCCTTTTCTTCACCCCACAACCTTCCCTCTTCCACCAAAGGCATTCCAGACTCATCACACACACCCTCCCTTGCTGCCCACAGCCCAGGAAGAGTCTGTTCTCTTGTCCCAGGCACACTATCATTCACTGTGATGGCTTTTATCTCAAGAATCCGGCCCTTTGGTCCACCTCCCAAATACACTCTTGGGGGTTGGAGAAGGCTCTGATCAACTGCACGTTAATAATGCTTGGCAATCTGAACTTTGACATATTTAACATTGAGAAATATGAGAGCTTATAAATATAACTTCTAGAACTCTAATTTGATATGGAATTTCCTATGGTTTACTTTTTAAAAATATTTATTGTTTTCCTATTACAGTCACCCCACTTTTTTCCCCCATTGCTTCCCCTTCCCCCACCCGTCCTTTTTCCCACAGTCAATCAATCCCCACCCAGGTGTCCATGTCCATGGGTCATTTATACTAGTTCCTCGACTAGACCTTTCCCTTTCTTTCCTCCTTTTTCCTATGGCTTACTTTTAATATAGAATAAACAAGAAAGACCACATCCAAAAGAAGGATAGCAATTTATTTATTCTTATATTTAAAAGAACACAATATAACATATTTAACAGTTAAAATATGAATAACTTATGAGTTATTAAGAAAAACATCCTACATAAAAATTGAGATAGAGGTAACCTTAACCAAAAATTATTAAAGAACTCTGAAGAATAAAGTTCAATGTCAAAATATGATTACTGACCCCTTTCTCATCCAGATTATTCCTTTCAAAACTCTCATTTATATAAATATATGCAACTTTTCAACGGAAACTGTATCTTACATTTACTTTAGCAAATGCAATTTTATCCCAGAAAAACATAGTATTTTAAATTCCTTGTGCATTTGAGGTAATATATTACTTTCAATCCATTAAAGAGTCTCAATGCTCATTCAGTTAAATTAATAGATATTCAGAACCCATAGCATCCATGTATTTAGTTTTATTATGCTTTTCTTCACAGAAAACTATTTAGTAAAGCTATATACATATAAATATTTAGGTAGCTATCATTTCATGTCTCAGAAAAGTCATTTAACTGAAAGGAAATAAATATATGTATATACAAAATATGCATCTGGTTAATGCTCAAAGTTAAAGGAAATGCTACATTTAGAAAAGTTTAATTATTCACATGTCCCTATTCTTAAGTATTACTTTTCTCCTGCTTTTTGAGAAGAAAAGCAATAATGTGATTTTTATGTAATTAGCCTAAGATATTTAAAAATAAATTTCCATTGCCTAGTTGAAAAGAAGGTGCTGGTCAGTATTCATTAAGTTGCTACAATTGCCATTCTCACTTTCATGATATTCTCTGAAAGCTCTTATTGATCATTGCCCTCTCAGCATTATAGACACGTTGATATACAAGGAGAGGTATTGTAAATGGCAAGCAGAAAGATTTTAAATACAATAATAATAATAATAATAATAATAATAATAAACATTTAATCCAACCCTATCTGACCTCCAGTTAACTAATTGAAAAGTCAGTTAACGTGAGAAATTATTTAAATAGTATTTATAACCAAATTATTTTTTCAATTTTATTTTAAGCACTAAGAGTACAAATTAAAACACTTAAAGTAATCTTAATCAGAGTCCTTCTTAGATGTTTCCTAATTGTTTTTCCAATTCATTTCTCATTGAACAAAATGCTTTTAGCAAGTTTACCTTTAGTGAATTGTTCTAAAGCTTGAGTTTTAACCTTAATGGGACACTCTCTCTTAAGTCTCTTTTCTTTCATCCTTAAGTTTTCATATTACACAAAACTGGACATTTGTAATATTAATAGATATAACCAACAAGGTTGAAAGCAATGGACCAGCTTTGGAAAGTACAATGTTCAACAGGTGGATAGACAGGAATGAGCAGGGCTTTTCCAACTCTGATGCTCAAATCGCTATGGCTGTGAGTCAGAATGTTTTTAAAGGCTGAATGGGGAGACCTGTAGTTCAGTGGAGGTCAATAAAGAGAGCTTCCAAGAAGCTACAATTGAAACTCGAGAATCAATCCTTAACCTATCACCCACACAGGAAAAGATTACTTAGAAAATTATTTAGAACTCTTTTGAATTTTTCATACCCCCATCTTCTCCAAAATTCACTAGTCTGTTCACATTTTTCCACTCCATTGTCTATTGCTGTAGTCCAGGTAACCAATGTCTTAGACCCTGACTGTTCCAGAAGTTTCTAAAAAGGATTTTGCTTCTATTTATGACTTTTGCAGTGTATTCTAACTCAGAATTTAATGCCATTTTATTAAATCTGATTATGCCCCCCTTAAATATAACTTAAATTAGTATTCTATTCTTTTTTGAATAAAAGCCAAAGTCCAAAATGTAAAAAACGAGAAATTTTATAAATTCTCCCTTCATTCAATGTCTCTCTCATCTGGCCTTCTATGTTCTAATCATATCATAATTGTTTTATTCCTCTGTTTCTATATGTTTCTTTCTTTATTTTTTTTCTTATTAGAATCTCTTCCAACATAATTTCACTTTGGAACACTTCTGAACACCTGTTCAATTTCTCTCTGGTCTTCATCTGGATAACTTTTACTTATTTACCGTGTGTCAGCTTATTGTTGTTTTCCTTAGTTCCCAGAAAGGGTTGGTTGAGTACTTTTTGTGTTCCTATACTTTTGCTTCACTATCCTACTGAAATTGTTCTTTTCCTGTTTGTTGCTCTATGATATACACAGATGAATAAATGTTCTTTGTAAACTCATAGCTATATCCAATGAACATCTTGTGTGAACATATTATATTTCGTCGTCGTCGTCGGCAGCCATCCGTCTCGAGAGACGATGGTGTAGCTTCTTAAGAGTCCATCTGCACCGCCGAGAATGGCTGTGCAGTCCAACTCAGGAGTGACACGGTATCTGTCTCCTCCCGTGTTGAATCGACATCTTGCGATGACGCTGGAGTGTCCTCTCCAGTGAAGCTGAAGCTACAGAGCCTGGGCAGGGTGATATGGAGGGTCTGCTGTTGCCCATGCAGCAGACCCCCCCTCTCTTCGCAGCTGAAGGGTCCAAGGGAAAGACGGAGTCAATACAGCTTGGCTTCAGGTGCGCCGCAGGAGTTGCCGGTGTTGACTACAACGTCAAACCGCCTTAGGGACTCCGGCTCCGGATTTTCTGTCGGGGTTTACTCCCTTAGCCTTTCCCCTGAAGAGGTATGCCGCAAGGCAGCGGAGGTTTTTATCTTTCACCTAGCAAAACACTCATCACCTACTTCCCTCTTGCTCTAATTCTGCAGTGCATCTAATGAAAGAAAATTATTGTTTGGCCAAAAAGCACATATGGTTTTTTTTCCATAAAATAAAAGACACATTTTTCATTTTCACCAATAACTATTGATTTGGGTATTTGGAGTATGTTGGCTCCCACTACTGGCTTCTAGTGGGTAGAGGCCAGGGATGCTGCTAAACATCTTCCAATGTATAAGTCAGCCCCACAGCAAAGAATTATTTGGGCAAAATGTCAACAGTACCAAAAAACCTCCCAAACCACTTTTGACACATTCGATCAGTCACAGCCCCTTCTCCATACGCTGCACAGATCTTTTTTTTGCATTTCAGTTGCATTTTTACCTTTCTTGAAAGAATAAAGCAAAATACTCCAAAAACATTGCATATCTTCTTCCAGCTTCAATATTAAAATGTCTGCACAATAATTCACCAATTTCAATGTGTTGTTTTTTTTTTAATGCACACTGATATGACAGCTGTCACAATACAATCTAACGAAATTGTGTTAAATGAAGTTAAAAGACAACTAAGCACTTCTGAAGCCAGCATATTGAAAAAATGTAACAGACTTTTTGGCCAACCCAATATTTTGCTGAAGCTACTTGGGTATGTGTAGGTTTTCCTTTGCAGAGTAGGGTACAAAATGTGAGGATAGGGATTGAGAGAGAGGAGAGATACAATATAGCTCACAATTGCTTAACTGCCCTTGCTTTCAGGAAAATTCCAGAATGAGTAATTAGCAAAAATAAATATTAGAAAGTATTGCAATGTGCCATGTGATGTAATTCTCTTCTCCATTTGCCTCAGAAATTTTCAGTTAAAAAGCCCTGAAACTCAGGTTTCAGAGCTTACATGCAATTTTTAAGGACTTGGGGTTCTGAGCTATTTTATTTCAAATTGATGGGAGTACTCAAGATAAGACTGGCCTAAAGGTGGGTCAGCCAATAGATGTTCAAACACATCTGCATATTGGGAAACCTCTCATTTTTTCACCCTTGCATGAAAAGAGCACTGTTATAAAGGACAGAATGGAACGAAGGGCCAGAGCTTAAGGGATCAAGAAAAGGTGTCTATACAAGATGCTTTCTGTCTGGCTCTAGGTTAGACCGTTAGCCATGAGGAAAACCGATACAGTCTGTGGTGGGAGTAGTCCTTGATCCCAGTTAGCTCATGTGGAAAAGAATAGACCTAGGATTTGGGCCTGAAGTCTGATCTGACATTTCACTGAAGCATCCTCTACGTCCTTCATGTGACATTGCTCAGGCCAAGCAGAAACTGGCTGCCTGAGGCCTTCTTCAGTCCATGGCAAGGCAAACATTAACTTCTGGCTCATGCAGCGAAAAAGAGAACTTCACCTTCTGCAAACAGTAGACTTTTGATACATCATATGCTAATTTTGTTTTTTTAATTTGTACTCTTGATTTTTCTGAGTTGCTTTGTCTCAGATTATTTCTAAATATCTGAAGCAAAGAAAGGTCCTTTTCTTTGAGTGAAATTTGGGACTGTGTGACTTTTAGGTGTACCGGGTGGATCAAGATAAAAATCTATTACTCTTCTCAGCATGGCTCCCAGGAACTGATATTGGCATGTTATTCTTTGGGGAGTGGAGCCTGGCATGAAGTTCTACTTCAATGACCTCACTGGCTAGAAAACATATTCCTGTATATATCAGCAGCTGTGTTGCAACATTATTACCTCTCCCATATTGGTTCTTTTTCTGGTTTCTTTAGCCAAAAACAATGAGAAGTTCTATTTCAGGGACAGAGGGGTGACAGCGTTCTGTTATTAAGAAAACTTATTATTTATATGAACAACTAGATGATTCACATCATTAACTCAACATTAACGTCTTCTGGAGTAAGTACATGAGTGTGATGCCTCAAAAAAAAGGCATTTTGAAATTAATGAATGATTTTGAAATTTCTTACCAATTTCAATTAGAGTAACTAATATGTTTTTGCACCACAGATATATTTTAGAAATGATTTAGGACTTGGATATTATAACCAAGAGCTCAATAATACATTTCAAAAATTTATTTTGAGACTAAAATCATTAAACCGAAGTGTTACTTGTTAATGGTTGTTGAATAGAAATTTATATTCTAGTCACAGAAGAATTCTTTTTTCTAACTTGATGTTAAGATTGATGATGTTCAATTCACTTTAACATTACGTCAATAATGGCAATTTTATGATTAAATTTCAAAGGGATTTTTTTAAAGATGAGAGGAAGTCAATGGAATTTTTTCTACTCATAATAAATATTAAGTACAAAATATCAAACAATCACTTAAATTATGAAAATACCATATCTTGAAAACAAGTGCTGCTAAGGGTACCAAGATAAGGGAAAACTTCTATACTATTAGTGGGAATGAAAACAATATGGAGATTTCCTCGAAAAATTAAAAACAGAATTACCATATGATCTAGCAATCTCACTTCTAGATACACAGCGAAAGGTAGTAAAATCAACATCTCCAAGAGATAGCTGCACTCCTGTGCTAATTGCAGCATTATTCACAATAGCCAAGACAGGAAAACAACCCAAAGGTCTAATGACAGATGAATAAAGAAAATATTCTGTGTACATACACTATAATTATATACATATCAATGGAATACTATTCAGCCATAGAAAAGAAGCCCAGCCATTTTCTAAAACATGGATGAACCTGGAAGACATCATGTTAAATAAAATAAGCCAGACACAGAAAGACAGATACTATGTATCATTTGTGTATGGAATTTTTGGGGTCAAGCTCATAGAACTAGGGAGAAGGACAGTGTTTGACAGGTGTTGGGGTTGGGAGGGGGGAGGAGTAGGGAATATGGAGAAATGTTGGTTAGAGAATACAAATTTTTAGTTATATGGTGAGTAAGTACTGAGGAACTAGTGCACAGCATGGTGTTTATAGTTAATAATACATTGCTAAGAGGGCAAATTTCTCAAGTCATTAATTATTTCCTTGTGGTAACCAATGTTAAGCCTTTGGTTAGCTTTCAAATTATTATGTAACAGACACAGGCCTTAGTTGTGCAGAAATTGCCTTGTTTTGATATAGTCTCCTGCAACTCAACTGCATGATATATATAATAAATCACACATATCTTAAATCTCTCTTAAAGGGGAAAGTGAGAAGAGACTGGAGATATCCAAGAAAAAGAAGAGAATGGCTTTAAAATCATATCATTTACAAACCCAAAATGTTTTAAACCTAATCCTGTTTCACAGAGACCCAAGTAATCCCTTGAAAAATTAAATCTGACCTTGCCGCTGTAGTGGTTAAATTCTTTTAATGACTTCCCATTGCCCTTGGAATAAAGCCCTAAGTCTTTCCAATGGTTACAATGTATGACTCGGGCTACTACGTCACCTGAGTTACTTTACTTGCCCCCCATGTTTTCTTAGCTCTGGCCACCTCGGTTTTTTCTCAGTTCCAGGGTATGCCCTGCTCTTTCTTTCCAAGCTCTGTCCTTGGCCTGGATTACCTCCCCTTTGCCTTCCACACCCTGCACTGTTTCACCCATCAGGGTTCACCCAAAAGTTATTTCCTCAAAGAAGAACTCACTAGCACAGAGATTAAATCAAATTCTCCTTCACTTCCCCTTCATAGCACTCGTTATTAATTAAACAAAGTGCAGATAAATCCAGTTATTAATTAAACAAATAGAAGGTAAATCCAGCCAGGGAAGGGGCCATGTGTCTTATTCATTGCTCCATCCTCAGTGCCTAAGGTAGTTCCAGTGCACACTAGCTTCTCCACATATATTTTCAACTATGCCCTTGGTTCACTTAAAAAAAAAAAAAAAAAAACCTATGTGACTGTTCTATAATTTAGGATTGCCTCAATTACTATATTACATGAATTCTCTATGTGTACATATTTTTGAATTTATAACTATTTCTGTTTATTACTTTGTTGTTTTTCCCCATTAAATATATCAAGGGGCTCTTTGCTCTATGAATCTTTTGTTATCTCTCTTAATTTTTCATTTTCAGTTTCATATGACTTTATCATGAAGCCTAAAAATTGCTATTAAATGCAAGAGACATTCATGGAATAATGACAGAGTGTCTTCAGCTTGGATAATCATCAAAGCCTTTATTCACTGAAGCTTTCCTCAAAAAATAATATTAATACTATCTCCACAAATTAGCAGATAGCCATTTACAATTGGTTCCCTTAGTGTGATTTATTATTGGTATACAAAGTGAAGTTTTAATTGTTTTTACAATGTTTTTTTATATATTTGGAATGTAATAGGAAAAAACTAAAATCTTAGAAATAGCAAAAAAATAGAAAAATAAATTATTTAAATTTTAAAGATAGAAAACGAGATAAGGTGAGTAACTTTGTAAAGCAACTGGAGAAAAGTATTCCTTTCTATGATATGGCCAGTCTGCCCATAAAGTATAGGCTCGAATTTCCTACTGGTCTACTTTCATGGGACTTAGCCCAGGGGGGTTTAGAAAGGCCACTTAATGTAGCTTGCATTGAATGAGAGGCAGTGCCGCCATTAAAACCATATCCCTGCCTTCTAGAAAGAGCTACCACTCTAAACTTTGGGCAAAAATAGCGGTTTCTGCTGTGTTATAGACACATGCAATTAAATACAGAATTGAGGAAAACGATGACAGAGGCGACACTAAACCACTCAGCAATTTTGCACTGAAGACCCTAGCACATTAGTATACAATACAGTAGAAAATCTGACTCATTTAAATGTGAAAAAATTTTTAAAGAAAATGAAGGGATAACATCCTGCTACTTAGAAGGTTTTTAAAAGTAATTTTAAAATATACATTTTTAAAAGGACATTTATTTCTTAATCATTAACCAATAAGCTAAATGGATAAAGGAGGGTCAAACCGGTGACCTGAACTGATACTATTGATAAACAAATGTAATCTAGTATGTCTATATGTAAACACATTTAAACTGTTCTATTCCTACAATAATAGGAGTAAGAATCCAAATATTTAATTAAATATACACATTAAGTCATGAATTATTAGATGTCTGAAATGAGCCTCGAGAGATCATATAATTAGGTTCTATTTTAAGGTTGAGTTTATCTTGTGCTCATGGATTCACAGTAAAAGAAATATGTATTTTATTTCCTCAATCACTACAGTGTATGGCACCTCTTACACTCCAAAAACCGCACATTTACCTTCAATTACCTTTTCCTATTATCTAAAGGAAATATACTAATCCTATGTGCAGTATCGGGTCTATATTCACTCCATTCTGCTATCGTTTTCTCAACGGCCATTAAAAAAACTAGCCATTTTGTTTGTGTCATGAATGTGGTCAGTATTTGCATAATGATTGCTCTCCGAAGACAAGGGAATGAATGAGCAATGACTAAATTGCAGCCTCCCTGCATAATGGCTCTACCTTTAAAGATGGATCACACAAGGCCATGCTTGAATGCATCCAGTATATCAATATTTATTAAGCAGACAGAAAATCAATTGAACCATAACTTGCTTTGTGCTAAGAAAGAAGAAATGCAGAAAAGGATACGGGAGGATTATTGAAAAGAAACTTAAGGACCTTACCCAAAGTCAATACCATAAGCTCCCACTGAATCTCTTTTTCCAAATCTTTATGAAATTGAATAAACCATCTACACAGGGAATTAGAAAAGACAACTAAATATAAAACGTCCATGCCCTGTCAGAAAATCTTATTGAGTTCTTAAAATAAGGATCTTCAATCTCCATTTGTTAAGCTGCTCGGCACTATTCACATACATTGTGCAAGAATTTTTATTTATTGTAGATATATAAGATTTTCTATATCCCCAACAGGAACATATTCCTTGAGAACACAGTCACTACCCTCTTGAATTTTGAGTTTCACAGAGAAGTTTTTAATAACTGTAAACTAATGGATGGTGAAGAATTGGTGCAATACATTTGAAACTGTTAATGTTTCAAAATGAAAACACAGTGCCACTCCTCAGCATGGCCTTACCCCTTTCATGATTACAGTAACGAGAATATTTGTTGTGCTTCCTGAATGCCACACACATTCCCTATGTTAATTATTTAATTCTGGAGAACTCTGAGTTTGACAATATTCACTGTAAAGATACGGGAAAAACATGTGAAATGTTCAGCTATTTTGTCCTAGTATTAATCTTAAAAAGTGATCATTGCAAACCCAAGGCATTGAACACAGGTTTTTCTGATTCCATGGATCACGTGTTCAGCCATCACTGTAATTTCCAGGCCACCCACTGGCTGATTACCTTAAAAAAGATCCCTATGAATAGCACATTTCATTGAAAAAAGAGATTTAATCATTAAAAGCAAATCATCGGTTCTCATTCTCTGCTGGACAATTTAAATTGGAGTCCCACACACACTGAAAACATACACTTGATGAACTGTTTATCCCTAGAAAGAGAGAAAATGGGACAAGTTATTTAATCTTACTGTCCCCTTTCCCTATATGCAATATATAAATACACAATGTTTGCAGATATTATTTTATTCATTTATTTCATTTTTTAATGTTTCCACTATTACAGATGTCCTTACCCTGCCCCCCGCCCCCTCGTCTCTTACCCCCTCCGGGTTTTCTGTATGTGTGCTCCTCTTGTGTTTCCTGTTCTCACCTCTCTCACCCCAGTGCTTCTCTGGCTAATTTTTCAGGGAAAGTTTGTGATTTTTGTTTTACAGACGTTTGAGCCTAAGGAAATAAATATTTCCTGGGCCAAGACCAAAATGTCTAAACCTCAGAAAAGAAGAGCACACTTTACATTGAAGGAAGAAGAACAATATTCTGAGTATAAGCATAAAAAAGGGGTATGTTTCTCTTAAAGAACAAAAATATCTTAAACTTTTACTCTTCAAACACATATACCATCTCATAGCATAGGGATAGTCTTAGGATCTGAGGGCATACACAAAATTTCACCTTCCTATGAAAAATTAAATTGTAAAATAAGGCAGAGTGGCTAAACAGCAGACATTTTCAATATCCTATGATTCCGCTTTCATTGACTTTGGCTCTTGCTGTCTGCCATAAAATCTTTGTCCAAAAAAGAAAACTAGGCTATGCTCCTCTAAATTGGTCCCAGAGATTCTGAATGATTGAGCTCAAGTGCAGAGTAATAATGTAGCATGTCGAAGGTGAGATTAAAAAAAAAAATTGTTGCCAAGGATAAGGCTCTCTGGAGCCAACATTCACTATATGCTTTCTGTTTAAATCAAGCTGGGGTAGGGGACGAGGGAGTGAAGGGATTGAGCAAAAAGGAAAAAGGACTCGTGGATGTGGACAATAGTGTGGTGATTGTGAGGGAGGGTAAGAGGGGAATAAATGGTGATGGAAAAATACAATAAAAATTTGGTCACTTAACAAGAACATTGAGAACAGAGACTGGGCAGGAATGAATGGCTTTACAAGATGTGAGGAGTCTCCCCTAAGCCACCTCGCACAGGAAGCCTCCTCTTGACTTTCTCATTCTGAGGCTCCTGCAAGAGCTTCTCTTTTTCCAGCTCAGCACCTACATCTGTTGTGTTCCTTTTTCTCTATTTCCTTCCTTTCTCATCCAATTAAATATCTCAAAGGGATGGTCTGTCTTTGGTATGCAAGCTATATGTAGCAGATACTGAATCAGAGACCCAGGGAGGAGGGGAGGGATTAGAGTTCTACTTCTTACCAGTCTCTAGGTTTCACACAAGATTTCATTGTTTTTTAAGTGGACTTTTGCAAAAAAAAAAAGAGAGAGAAAAGAAAAGAAAGAAAAAGAAATTAAATCTTTGAAAAGCATTAGTCTAATTCACATCTCATTTAATTTCTTACTGCTCATTTACTCCCTAGCATCTTGCAATCAGGTTTCCAAACTCAATTGAAACAACCCTTACAAGTCACACCTAGAATTAATGGATAAAGCCAATTCATTTGCTCTTTTCAGTCCACATACTTTCCCGTCTCTCTGTATCACTTGGAACGACTGAGACCAGCCTCCTTTAAAACACTGGGTGTTGCTGTTTTTGGTCAATCTGCAGTCCCATTTACCCCCTGGCTACCCTAAAAGTTATTATTTCTCTGACTCTTACAATGACTCTATGGGCAAGACAATACATGGCCATGCAAGACACAGTGGACTTATAATCTTAATGCTTGGAAAGAAAAGTGAGGAGATTTTTGGATTTCTATCAAATATAGTCTAATATATCAGAGTCTTCAACAGGTGCTTAAGAATTAATTGCGAAGACTATAATAAATGTGTTGTTAGGAAAGATGTGAACATAAATTTACAATGATGGATTTGAAATATTTGCTTTTGGAATGATGTTCTTTCAAGATGTTCTTTGAAGTGGACTGCGGTTAGTTTTAAATTCTGGCAATCTTAGTTTCTTAAGCCATGATGTTTCCATGATGATGTTGTGTGAAGGGAAACATATTAAAACAACCCATTGATGCAGGCAAGGCAATGAACTGAATGAAGGTAAAGGCTGAGGGACAGATTTCTCTTCCAGTATATACCAAAACACAGTGTTTTGTTGACATAATGTCTTATCAGGTATTTGGGATTTTATCCTCAGATTCTATGTATTTCTATCTACTTTAAAAAATAGATTAATTGGATGCATTTGATAAATGGATTTTAATAATTCTCACCTTTCTTTTGAATATATTTTTAGACTTAAATCACATGTGTATTTTGAAAGAATGGTGATACATCTTTGCCCTATGATTAACTGATGGTAGTTTTGATGGCCAATACAGGTAACAGTGGTACTTCTTTGGTATGAGTAGTTGAATATCAGCAATACATTATTATCTATTACAATTATATCAGTTACCAAAATAATTTTTTAAAAATCTTTGAAAATAAATGCATTTTAGATATATTCCTTTGAGATAATAATCATGGCTTTATTCATTTCACATCCTTTTTTAGGGACATTAAAATAGTTTAAAAGAGATCTCAACTGTAGGAGATTAATTTCTAAGATCATGAGGTCTATCTCACAACCTAGTTGTTTCACTCATTTCAGTATAAATTCAAGTGGGGAAATATATCAAAATCTAAGGAGAGAAAAACATATATTGCATTTATACATGGTTACAACAAACACTAATTTATAATCTTTTTAAATAATGTATTTAAATGGATATTAATAAATTTGTAAAATTATAAACTTAAATGTTCATGTTTATGTACATATTTGAAAGATTATTAAAACAATTACTTCTGGCCGCTCAAAGAAAAAGTGTGAAGGAGTTAATTCTCTTCATAATACACAACAATGAGAATTACCATAAAAATGGTAAAAAAGTCTACTTATTTATTTCCTCCCAAAAATTTGGTTCCAAGAAACACTCTAAGTTGAAAGTAAATGGTCGTGTCCTTTGCATTCAATTTTTTAAGAACTTGTATTCTGAAACAGAAATAAATTTTATTAAGATACAAAAGGTTCAAGGTCAACAGATATCATGGGGCAAGAATAGTTACTCTTAATTGACATATATTCATCACACCATAAGAGCATATAACAGAATGGAACATATGAAGAAGCTGATAGAGGCACATCATATACAGAAGCTACTTTAGCATGTTTAGTGTCTTTTATTAGCATTTTTTCATTGTTGTGAAGTTATATATTAGGGTGCTCACCCTCTTAGTCTGTGTGTAATTGAGACTGAAGCATCTGCTCTCACAGGTGTGACCCCAGGAACTATCTATCACAGGATGTGCCACAAAGTAAACAACTATTGGTTGAATAAAGGAATGCAATACCATATCAAGCACTACATGGATATCTATCACATTTGTCTTCTGAGTTCTGATTCTTTGTGTAAATGACCCCAATGTGACTTCAAGTTCTGACTGAACAGCTGTTCTCAGTTTGTGTTTGGACAATGTTGTCTGGTCAGTACAGAATCTTTGATAGCCACCATCTGGTCTATCACCAGAGACTTAACACTTGGTCCCTACTCCTCTCCCTTGTTAATTTTCTCTGATGGTCTGTCTTCCCGATGGTATGTCTATCTGGCCAATTTGATTCACATTTTTTTACATTTTTAATATAAATTACAATATTCCACAAATGCACACCTTTCCATTTGGAATTCTAACATCTGCTCATCCCCACCCATCATGTTTGAACTATTTCAGAACTAGATATTCCGGATTCACTTTTAACTTAAGAACACTGAAGCTTATTAGTTATAGTGACTTATGTTCTCCCAGAGATGTCATGTTGAGGCATCCCTTGTACTGTCACTGAGACTCTGGCTTAGTGTTTCTGCCTATCTTGACAAGAAGAACCACTGTCGGCCCCCAAGCCCCACAGCTCTGTACTGTCTTGCTTCATCTCATCTCTCCCTAAGACATGTTCTGGGCTCTGCATGCTTCCGAACTGTAGTAAAGGAACCACAGGAAAGGGAAACACTACTACTAAAGGGAGATACTCATTGCCCTCCAGGTCTCAGCAAGTGGGAAGTCTGCTTCTGCCAAAACCTGCTTTGGGAGAGAATAGGACATCTCTGCTTTCTGTGGTTTCAAACTCAAATGAGTGTAGTTTCATTTCTTTGTGAAGGCTTAATCAAATGTTTTCAGGAAGATTTTGACTTAAAATTGTTATTATACTATAAAATCTGGTTTCAGGGTGGGCAAATTAGGTGAAGAGCACTCCTAACATAAAGTCAATTTCACAAACCTGCCTTTTTCACAAGCCTCTGGCTGGTTACATAATTTGCATATCATACAAATGATACTTCATGATCATACACTAAAGCATAAAGTTTCTACTATGTATGCAATACTTAAACACCAATATTCACCAACAAAACTCACTTTAAAAGTCATTACTAATCATGTCTTAATAAGTTAAGATGTGCACATAATTTTAGATACATAAGATAAAAACATGAGAACACAAATGATTACTTGAATTTTTAAACTACCATGTTGGCCAAAAAGTCCATTTAGCTTTTTTGATAAAATAAAAGACACATTTTTCATTTTCACCAGTATAACTATATTGATTTGGATATTTTTTTTTTATATCGGCTATCTCTCAAGTGGTATAACGTTGATTGTCTTCAATGAATGTCTCAATTTGATCGCTATCAACTTCATCTGGTCTACCCGACTATGGAGCATCATCCAGCTTGAAATCTCCAGAATGAAACTTCACAAACCACTTTTGATACATTCCATCAGTCACAGCACCTTCTCCCTACACTGCACTCATCCTTGTGTTTCGGTTGTGTTTTTACTTTTCTTGAAATAATAAAGCATAATATGCCAAAAATGTTGCTTGTTTTCTTCCATCTTCAGTATTAAAATAGCTATACAAAAATTCACTTATTTTGATTTTTTTTTTAATACAGGCTCATATGACAGCTCTCACAATAAAATCTAACAAAATTGTTTCAAATGAAGTTAAAGACAACTAAGCACTTTTAGAGCCATCTTATTGGAAAAAACCAAATGAATATTTTGGCCAACCCAATAGGAACAGTATTTTTGTTTTAAGATTTGGAAACAATTTATAATTATAGACCCGAAAAACAAAAACAGAAAAAAATCCATACTTTGTATGTTTAGTCTATGCTTATTTAATATTTTATGTTTTTAAACCATCTATATAGAAAGTACTTTTGTTATAACAGAAACGTATACTTTAATTGGTATGATTATTCTCAGAGATTTCAGTACTTTCATTTAAAATAAACTGTTCATATTGGAAAGTGACATTTATAAATTTGAACGTTAATTACAGTCATTATTCATAGTCACTCCTCTTTTGGAAGTCTGGATAATCACCCCTGTGTTTCACCTTTCTCTGAATATATAATGAACCACCAAAGGCTTGCTCCTAAGTATATCGTCTGCTGTCAGATTTTCTTTATTCCAGAAACTAAGATAACCCATAGTTTATCATGTAGAATGTTTTGAAGTTTTAAACTATGACCATTCAAATAGATATTTAGGAAGTGCTTTGTCATAAGTTGTGAGGCAAAGAAAAGTTACCGTTGGACATTTTAAGAGGTGAAACGATACATATCACTTATATTTCAAGCCTGTATTTTCATTAAAAATACTCTACAATTTTGTAACTTGATTTAAAAGCACTGGAAGACAAAATTATTTGAAATCGTTTCTAACTGTGGATTAAATTAAGATATTTCCAACTTCAGATGCGTAGTTAATTTATATTTCAAAGGAGATTGCTAAAATTTGTTTTAATCAACAAGTATGCAAAATAAAGGAATCTCTCACATTAATCATGATTTACATTCATGGGAAAGTGCTCTAAGTCAAAAATAATGGAAGTCAAATGCTTTAGTTCAAAAGTAATGGAAGTCAAATCAATTTTCTCATAGAAATGAGGTTCAAATACAGGTTTAGATTGTTCACCAGGAATATACCACCTACATTTTTAGCAATGGCCAGACATATGTTACATAATCATTTTTCAATTACTACATACATGTAGACTAGACTTTATGGAATTTCACTTAAACACTGCAAAAATTATAAAATTGAATAACACTTTTCATATTTCATAGGACTATCAGACACATGTTCCCTACTTTCTAATTTAAGAAGTATTTAATAAAATTCCATATCATTCAAGATGTAAATACAAAGGTGTATATGTACACTTTTTAAAAATCTAGCTTCCAGATCATGCTGAATTTCCCCATGCAACAGTTGAAAGGAAACATAGAGCTCAGGGTATAAAGTACAAAATTATTTTTTAGAGAGGATAATTGATGGGTAGCACTGAGAAGTCTTTTAGGCACCTCATGAGCTTTCCGAAAAATCAAAAACCCAAAGAGTCTGTTTCACTGCTCTTTTTCCACAAGCACTATGGACAAAGGCAAGGGTACTACTGTTGAGATCAGCATATCTGCCTTGTTGTTAACTTGATGAAATTTATAATAAGATGGGCAGAGTCGGGCAAATGGGGGATATATGGGGACATTTGTAATAGTGTTAATAATTTTTCTTAAATCATAATAAAAAGCTAATGGTTAAGAATACTAATCCTCATAAATTTACTGTGATTATCAATTGCAATGATTAATAAAATTTAATTAACATAGTTTCTGTTAAATAGCAAAAGATTATTATTCCTTGATATTCGAGTTTCTATTAGTAAAAATTTTATAGTGTATGTGATAAAGAAATAAAATGTTTTCATAGCACTAATGTATACCATGTTGACCATCATTTCTATGTTATTTAAAAAAATTATATTTAAAGCAATGATGGATGAAAACTTTGTGACTCGAGGAAAGACATAGTTAACATATCAAAAAAGCTCAATACACTACAAGCAGGATAAACCAAAAAAATCTACATGAAAATATCATAATTAAACTATCAAAAGCCAAACACAAAAATAAAATCTTGAAAGCAGCCGGAAAGAAGGGGCTTGCTGTACACAAAGGTCATTTAGTAATGCTAACGCAGCCAATTCCTCATCAGAAACTATGGAGGCCAGAAGGCAGCGTGATGTTGTATTTACAGTGCTTACTCATCAAGAAGTTAAAAATTATAAACACACAACAAATAACAGAGCCCTGATCTACGTAAGACATGTACTGAACAAATTTAAAAACGAACAATCAGTTCTACAATAACTGAACACTCCAACACTCCGTTTTTATAATGGACAGAACAACTAGACAGAAGAGCAACAAGGAAATAACTTGAAAAACATTTTGTAGTGTACGTGGTAAAGAAATAAATGTTTTCATAGGACTAGTGTATACCATGCTGACTGCCATTTCTATGCTATTTTTAAAAATTGTCTTTGAAAAATAAACCTAACTGACATGCAGAACATCTGTACAACAAGAGAATACACATTCTTCTTGTGTGTATCTGGACCCTTCTACAGGACAGACCATACTTCAGGCCATATAACAACTCTCAATGAAGTTTAAAAGAATCAAAATTATACAAAGTGTCTTCTCTGACCACACTAAACTGAAGCAGTAACTGATAGAAAACTGGAAAAGTCACAGATATGTGGCAATTAAACAAATATTACATCTTTCTTACTTTATGAGGGATAGCATAACAAAGTATCTCAGAATGGGTATCTTAAACAACAAATTTACTTTCTTATATTTCTGGAGTCTGGAAGTCCAAGATCTAGATAACAATCAGATTGGTTTCTTCTGAGCACCTCTTTCTTTGCCTTGTGATGGTCATCCTTTGTCTTCACATGGTGTCCCCTCTGTGTTTTTTGGTGCCCTAATCCCCTCCTCTTGTAAGGACACCAGTCACATTGGATTAGAAACCATCCAAATGACATCATTTTATCTGAATTATCTCTTTAAGGATCCTATTTCCAAATAGAGTAATATTTTCAAAATACTGAGAATTAAGATTCAACATAAGAATTTGGAGGAGGGGGTACATACCTTGTCCTATAAAAGGTCAGAGAAGGAGACACTGGGAAAATCAGAAAATACCTTGAGAGTAATGAAAACAGAAACACCATATCCCAAAATTTACAGGACGCAGTAAAAGCAGTGCTCAGGGAAATCTGTGGCTGTAAAGGACTATATTTAAAATGAAGACCTAAAATTAACAACCTGACTTTACCATTAGAGTATAGTACTTGCATGTGCCAATTTGTTTTGAGAGAACAGGGACCTTTGACCACCTCCAGATAGATGTACCCTGAAATTCCAGTTGCTTTCTCAAATAAACTTTTTTCAGCATTTTTATATGGCCTTCATCTGTTGATGCTACATGTTCTTAGTTTTAATGAAATAGTCTTTAGACACCATACTAAAATAAGAGTGTATGACTTTTTCTAGTGTCTAAATATCATCAAATCAACAGTCATATCTTATTCTCCATATAAGCCTATCCTTGACCTCACAGATGTTCAGGGACTACCTATTGATTGACTACTTTTTTACATATTAGAAGAAAAGAGAGTCAGGGTGTCTACACTGGGTTTTTGTGATCAAATTTTTGAACAAACTGTTTTTGAGCATAAAAGTTCCTGACCATTTAATTTCACCATAAATTGACAAAAGGAAAAAAATAAATAAATCTTAGCACTGAATTTTAATGTATTCTGAGAGTGTTCTACTGAGCATCTTAGTAGCAACAGGAGAGAGTTGATCATTAATTTAGATGTGTTCTGGAACTTGGGGAGGTGTTTTCAACGTTTGGGCAAAATAATAAGTGATGCATAATCTTGCTCTTTTACTGACCACATGCCGTCTTAATCTTTCACCAACCTTGAAAATAACCCATGGTTATAATTATATAACAAATAGGAATATTATTTTTTAAAATACTTCTAATCAATTCATTATTAATTTGGCCTGTGACATATTTTAAAGTTATTTCTTCATGTCTCCCCATGAAATCTCAGTGCAGTCCCTGACTTTGCCTTCTCCTCCATCGCCCAAGGGCACTCAAGCTATTCAGTGTTTCCAGATCCATGGTGCATGTCCGCTCTCTACTTTCCTGATAAAAATCTACAGAGTTGGGAAAAATATGAAATAAAACCTATTTCTATCTTATTTAATAACAGGAAGAAAAAAAGGGCAAGATTTGAAACATTGAATCAATTGGACATAATTGGGACTAACTACGATGTTATAAGCACTAGACTGATGCTTTGGCGTTTTGTGTAAAGTGAAAAAAAATGACTAAGAGTAATGTTTACTCTTCGTATTTTCATATTTTTCACTAAAGTAGCCCTATAAATATATATCTGGTTGGGATGAGTAAAATTCTACTTGCTTCATAATTTATAATTATTTTCTTGGAACTTTATACTAAATTTTTATCACATAAGGCCTTCAATTCTACTAAGATGTTAATTTATGGCATAGATAACAAATATAACCTATAGTGAGTCGTGATAAGTCTATTAGATCATTGCATCTTAATGAGGCAGGACAGTAAAAGGCTAGAACAATTCCTTGGCAATGGAGAACCTAAGACAAATAGCTGATTCAGACAGGTCTCAGCACCATGACTACCTTCCTCCCTCTTCCTTGCACATCTACCCCCTTAAGCATTAAGCCTTCGGGACAATGAGGTTCTGTCCCTCCTCAAATAATCTTAGCAGCAAAGCCTCAGGTCTATTGACCACAGAGACAGAGTTTTGGTCAAACTAGGAATAACACCGAGGCCTCAGTTGTGTTTAAGCTGCCGGCCCAGAGAAACACAAAAACCAGATAAAGCAACGGCATAACTGACACCAGGTCTAGATACAATGACCAGTGATCCGCCCCCCCTAGTGCCAATCAGTCTGTAGAGACCACGACCCTGACCCTCTATGCTCATTTTGATGAATCAGCATATTAAAGGGCATATTTGGAAAGCTTCTACTGATATCCTCCCTTTGACCTCCCCTAAAATCCCTGCCTTTAGAAACAGATAAAAACCCTTAAGACAAAGGACCCCATGTGCATTCTCTGTACAGCACACCCACACCTTCTTTCTTCAGGTGTGTATATTTACTTTCTTTCCCCTAAGCTCTAAGGGTCTGCATGACACTTGCAATCAGCAGAGACACAGGTAGCTTATCCTGGGCTAACCCCTTGATCCTATCTCCAAGGACCCTTCTTTTTCCTCTGTACCTTGTTTCCTAAGTCCATGCAGGAGCCACTTTTTCTGCCTCTGTAACATTCTTTTATTTAAGAGGCCAAGGCAGCCTTCCAAGCAGCCCAACCAAATCCTCCTCTCTTTGTGTGCACTTGTTCTTTGTACACTAATGAACTTGTCTTGTGCTAGAGTTCTTGGCTCTGAACTCTTTCTTTACCGAACTCAAACTGAGGGCTTACATCACTGGTAACATTAGGATATTTTCTAGAACTATAAAGCCATTAATTCTTATGACATAGCTCAAAGAGCAAAATACAGTGCAAACATTCTTTGTAATATGTTATGAAAACTATTGGGTTGGCCAAAAAGTTCATTGAGTTTATTTTTCCATATGATGGCTCTAGTAGCGTTTAGTTGTCTTGAATTTCACTTGAAACAATTTTGTTAGATTATATTGTGGCAGCTGTCATATCAGCATGCATTAGGAAAAAATTATCAAAATTGGTGAATTTTTATGCAGCCATTTTAATATTAAAGATAGAAGAACATACACAACATTTTTGGTATATTATGCTTTATTATTTCAAGAAAGGTAAAAAACGCAACTGAAACACACACACACAAAGAAATTTGTGCAGTGTATGGAGAAGGTGCTGTGACTGATTGAATGTATCAAAAGTGGTTTGCAAAGTTTCTTGGTACTATTGACATTTTGACCAAATAATTCTTTGCTATGGAATTGTCTTATGCATTGGAAGTTGTTTAGCAGCAGCCCTGGTCTCTACCCACTAGAACTCAATAGCAGGAGAAGGCCAACAAACTCAAAATATCCAAATCAATACAGTTACTGGTGAAAATGAAAAATGTGTCTTTTATTTTACAGAAAAAACTAAACAGGCTATTTGGCCCACCCAATAGAAGTTAGTTGAAACAACAATCAATAACAAGGACATAGAACCAGCACCCATGAGTCACATTTTTAAAAAAATTTTTCAGGGGCCCAGAAAAATATAATAGCCAGCTTTATGATGAGTTATTTTTTGTTGTGATTTTAAGTATGAATACATATTTTTAATCTTTTAAGTTTAGTAATAATGCAATGGATCAAAAAATAATTTTCTTGTCAAAGAATGCATTAACTTTCAAAGGAAAAACTGAGAAAGTCTATGAAAAATTATACTTTTAAATGGCAAGACCAAAGTATAATGGCAAAACAAAAGTCTTCAAAATCAGAGTGATTAGGTGCACTGTGGATCACAAATTATTGCACTTTAATTTTTAAATGAGCTTAGACATCTGTGAAATTTAAACCCCAGGGCCAATGATTTGTGTGGCAGTATGTTACAAAAGGAACGAAGCTTTGACATGCGAATTGCAGCTTTATGTTGCATCAGCCCAGGTGACCTTGCAAACAACCTTCACACACACACTGGAACTGAGTGATGCCTCACATCTGGGTCCATTCTTCCTGTCCCCCTCCCAATCTAGTTGACTAATTCTCAGTTCATTTTCTAAACAGACTGATAAAAGCCATGCTAGGTTTATCCCTATTATTACCCTCCCTTGTACTATTACTACTCATATTTTTTCCTTTGAGATAAGCAGCTAAGTGCAGAAGCTGATCTTTGCATATGGCGGGCTATTAGCCCACCAAAAAGAATTGCAAATGTCAACCTGTTATTTGGTCATTAATGTCAGGTCATGGTATTTCAGAATTTGACGTTTTTAACCTTTGCAGACATTAACCCATTTACAATACACTTTTGAAAAGAGTTTATTTATTCTTGAAAACAGTGAATGCGTACTTCAGGAATACTGTCCTGTAAGATCAGGTACTGAATGTATGGCAAGGATCATTACCGATATTTATGTAACTGCCTCTTCTGCTTAGTTTGGCCGTTCATCTATATTTTAGAGGAATCCAAAATCATGGATGAAAAATGATCAGATGTCTGATAGGTGAAATAGGGAGGGAAACATAATTTAATACTGTCCTCTTTTATTACAGAATTACTTCCCAATTCTGTCTTTCTGTTTAGACAAAATTTGCAAGAATGGTATTATCTTATTTCATTAAATTTGTATTGGAAGACAAAATTGTTTGCTGTTATAAAATTCAACGAAGTCAATTTCACTACAAGAAAATAGTTTTAGTGTGAACCATTAAAGTCATAATTCAAAGGGGTGAAGAAAATATATGATAAAGTCATTTCAATAGAAAATTCTGCAACAACTGTGGGACTGTAAACATTGCTCTGGATACATGTTCTATTTGCAATGTGGATTCAAAATATTAGAAAAACAGAGGTTACATATGTAATTTAAACAAAATTATTTATAGTTTTGCTAAATTTATTTTTTATTTTATTGTTGTTTTTTTCTTATACCCCCACTTTTTAGCTAAATAGCCCATGTATTTAAAAAATGTTTTGAACACTAAAAAATTATAGAGAGAAAGTGAATAATCCATCAGAGGAAAAATCATGATTGTAGGGAAACAAACTAATTATCTGGTGCTCAAGAAAAGGGGTTTTCTGTGTGTTTCTATAAGACGGTCTCCCTATACATTACCCAGTCATCGAATGACTCATTCCCTTGGCAGCTATTATTTCAGTACCTACTCTGTGACAGCCCAGTGCCAGGCCCTGCTGTGCTGGGCATACTCTAAAATGTGTACTTTTTCCCCTTGAGTGTGGATGGAACTTGTAACTTGCTTCTAACCAGAAGAATATGGCAAAGGTGATGAGATGTCACTTTCATGTAACTTCCATCTTGCTAACAAACTATTGTCTGCTCAGTTTGAATGCTTTAACGAAGCAAGCAGACATCTTGAACAGATTCTCCTCAGGTGGCAAAAACCCAAGGGTGGCCTCCAGGCAATCAAGAGTGGAAAACAGAACGCTGTCAACCATCCTAGGAGCTTGGAAGATGAGCCTTCCCCATTTTAAGCTTTAATGAGCCTCCACCTGCCTGTCACCTTACCTGCAACCTTGTGAGAGACTCTGAATAGAGGACCCATGTAACTTGTGCTCAGACTCTTGACCCACAGAAACTGTGAGGCCATACATGTGTTCTGTTTTAAGCTGCTAAATTTGCAGTAATCTGTTATGCAACAATAGAGAACTAATAAACCCAGAGATACCTTCATGAATGAAACCATCACTAGTTGCTATTTTTCAGGGAGCAGATATAGCCCATGGGGTGGAGCACACAGTTATAATACAGTATGGCAATGCTATGAAGAGAAAGGGGCCTGAGAAATGAGGATAGGTGGCTGGAAACATAGGAGCTGAGACTTGAAGGATGAGTATAAGTTACTCGGGAGAAGGATGGGACGCTTGTGTGCCTCATGGGAAGGGCAGATAGCGTTGGTCTGGTTGGGTGCATTGTGTTGGCATTGGCATGTGCAAATACACAGAGGTCTGGGATGTTGAAAGCAAGCCAAGGAGTAGTAAGATATGAAGATAAAGAATTAAGCTGAGACTGGATCATGAAAAGCCATGTGACTCGTGTTTAGACAAAAGTCATGCTCATAATAAAATTCTCAGGGTGATAAACTATCCTAAAATCTTGCAGAAATACTATATGTAAGAAGCATGTGCTTCAAAATACTTTGAATTGCTTTGATAAAGTATAATTTTCAGAAGGTATCAAATGTGACTTGACCACAAACATAAAATTAAAATGAGACTGAAGATGAATCGATGAGGAAATATGTGTCAAAGCTAGTTTAATCAGAGAACCAGTAAGACATTAAAGTTGGGTCAAATGAGAATCTGAATTAGAGATTTATTTTCTCCACGGAGAAAAAATCATTTGCTTTGCTATCAGTTTTCTAAAGTTTGATCACTACTCCTACAGTCGTGAAAGAAGCAAGTCAGCTAAATATGCTCTCTTGTATAATCCCTTAATCAAGTAATCCCAGGAGGGCCCACTAGACTGTGTTCAGCCATCTACGGAAGGGCCACGCAGCAGCCATCTGGCCTAATTACAAGCATTAGGTCATTTTTCTCATTGTATTGCATGCCGCGCAACACCTTCCTCTTGCTTTCTCTTCTGACTGCCTATCTTCTCAGGGATTAAACACTTAGATCACAATCATTTCCCCCAAACCTTGGAATTATTGGCCCTCTCTCTGCTGGCATTGGAAGTCACAGAGGAGAAGTTTGAACTTCTCTCCCAAATCATTATATCTTCCCTGGAAACTGTGTTGTTTTTTTTTGTTTTGTTTTGTTTTTTTTTGGCCACGTTCTATCGTAGCTTTGTTTTTCTAAATCCACATAATTAAACATTTTACCAGAGTCTAAGGGGCTTAAACTTAATATTATTTTGAATAGAACATCAAATCAGATTTCTTTTTAGACCTGGTTTTCTTATATTAGTGTTTGTTTAATATATGATGACAGTTGCTAACATTTATTCTGTATGTATCTGTACCGAGGTTTTGGGATAAATACCTTACACCCCTTGTCTCGGTAAAAGCCTTGTATCGTACTTAGAAGATATTGAATTACCACCTTCCAATACAGAATTGCCAAGAACAGTGTCACCTGCGCGGCCCCCGTTCCCCACTAGTTAAGCCCTTTCATGTCGCTATCACGGTGCCGTTAACACCGCCTTGCTCACGCATCTTTTGTTTCACGTCTATATTTCGGCCACAGTCCGTCTGGCTTTCTGTTCTTCTCAGTTTGAGGCCATGCTGTCTCCAGCATATACTTTCAAAAATGTCTAATTGCTTTCTAAAATGTTCTCTGGGCTCTGTGGGAGATCGCTTATAGAGGCGCTTCCCTCTGAGTCGCGCAGATTTTACCTGCCCCCCCCCCCCAACTGCCTGCAATTTGCTCAGCATTATATCATTCTTTAAGCCCACGAATCGGCTCCCATCGCTTTTCTCAGTCTCAGCCAGGAGGGAACCGTGCAACATGGGCACCTGCCCTTGGCTTGGATCAGCGGTCATGCAGGTCCCAGGCCTGAACTAATTCCCTCCTTGTGGAGCATTAGATAGATTGAGGGCACGTCCCAATGGCCCCAATGTCATTCCTCCAGGGAGCCTCGATTGTGTAGGGACAGTTAGTTCTGCCCCAGTCTGGTCCTCTGGCGAGTTAGGAGGAAACTCAGTGGCTGCGAGGACAGAGATCACTGTCTTTCTGTTGTACTTCCGACATGCGTATCAGTGCTATTTCATGAGTCTAAACGGTGCTAGACGGTTAGAGGCAGCGTTCGCAATGGAGATGCAGGTGTCTCACGGCAAGCAGATACTTCTCTCAGAAATGGACAGTGGCCCGGGGTCTCTCAGAAATAGACAGTGGCCTGGGGTTTTCAGCCTTTGGGCTCTATGGGGCTCCAAGTTTCCTCTCTTTCCTTCTGGTGTTCCTACCAATCTCTTTCTTTTCTTCCCTTGGATTCTCAAACTTTTGGTAAACATGGGAAGGGTTTATGGGAAAGGATCAACTAGTCAAACTGCATTTTACTTTGAAAGTCATTTATTAAAATGTCAACCCTGATCAGTTAAAAATTCACTATTTAGTGGAGTGATTCAGGGGCATTTAGAGATCCAAGACTCAGGTAGGTACCCCATCCCTGCCTGCACTGGCTGATCAGGGAATAAAGGTGGCAACAGAAACAGAGAGGATGTAGAAAGCCCCTATACAACCAGATGGTTGTTTCCTGCTATGTCGTTAGGCTTAGTGTTGCTAATTTGAGACTTTTTGTATAATTGCATCCATAATATTTTCAGTATATGTAGTCATTGTATTATTACCAAAGGAACATTACCCAGACTGCATGTGTCTGTACTAAAGAGGAGGGAGAGGAAGATACAAGAAGGAGAAACAACTATGTTTGCGTGTCATTTATGTCTTTAACTACTTATCTAGTTACATATATGTAACACGACTTGCTGCACTGCTACTCATTATTGTCATTTATCCCTAGAGCTCTGCCTTCTGGCTCTCTCTGCCCTCCTGGGTTCCACCTGCACAACACACCCTGGATTTTCTCATCTCAGGGGAATATCATTATGCCTTACATTCTTACTAAAAGCTTTTAGAAAATGACAACTTAGAACATTCTCTTTTGTCACATAGGACTTGTCACCTGATATTCCTAAAGCATTCTCTCTTTGTCTATCAGGTCCTTTCTCTTGCTCAAAAAGTAGGGCTTTAGTAGCTCACTTTATAAACAACAAGCTATAGACTATTTAAAATTGCTCTCTTTGATTCATGGAAAACATATGGGCCAGGGAGTTAATAAGGAAGGTACGAGTCATAAACGAGTAGAGTTAAGAACCAGATTGTCCATCTATCATGATCCCTAGGAAAATCTTTCGCTGGAAGTGACAGGCTACTTTTATTCTAAACTCAGTTTAAATGTGAAGCCAAACGTGCTCATACAACAGGTTTTTTCTCCTCCAAATGTCACCTTTGGCAAAGCACAGTAAATGCACACACCCTAGCAACAACACTTTGACATTGTTTGGGGACAAAGCTAAGGTCATACATTAGTCTCGCATCCCTGGGGCTCCAGAGAATGGGTCTAGATTGTTTCTGGGCGTGCACTGGAAACTCCAGTGTCCGCCACATGATGGGCCAACTTCCAAGTTCCCATACATAACCAATGGGATTAAAGCAGATCTTTCAAAATCAAAGACAGAAAAAGATTATGAGTTATATACAAGCAACGTACAGGTCCAGGACTAAGCTACGAAAATGTTAACATTTCAGAAAAAAATTACATTTTTGTAATCTGCTGTGAATGGGATTTACATGAAAGAACTGAGTTCAGAATTTTGATGTGAGGCTTCTCTGTTAAGAAAAACAAATGCATAATACCAACAATATTTTCCCATCCTCTTTCTGTTATGTATAATTTACATTATGTTCCCACCTAATGAGGAGTACTTGCTAAATGTGCACACTTCCTAGATACATAATGTGAAGACCCATTGCACCTCATCAAGTATTAAAATAGCATCTTATATGGCATGTGCAACATACTTCTGTCAAAACAGTCAGCAGGTTTCATAACTTTTTAATCATGGGTCCTCTTTTTCATACTGTTGGACGTGAGACTGAAGACACTGAAGAGCCGTCCACTTACCCACATCAAGCCATTCACCCCTACCTGAGTCACTGACACTGTGTGGGTTTGCCCTGAGATCAGAAGAGGAGAAAGATCTCCAAACAGCAAACAGAGTCATTCAGAGGATTTAAGCACAGGGTACTTGACTTAAACTAGGTTTCAGTAGGAACACACTAAGTAGAAAGGTAAATAAAAAGTACAGAGAACAGGACAAGACTAAAATCATCCATCCAGACCATGAGCTCACTCGGAAGACAAGGAAACAGGAAAAAAAAATCCATAATTCTGCCATAATGGGCAGATTTCTGTGTCCCACGAGACACAAGGATTCAAAAACTGCAGGGATTAGGATTCCAGTCAAAGGAATTCTTCAGAGGATTTATGTACAGGTTTTCATACAGATTTTCATTTTATATTCACTTATGTAGCCAGTCAAAATGACAGTATACACTCTTTATACATATATATGTGTGTATGTGTATATATACACATATACATAAATTTTTCAGTAACTGAAACTTCAACATTGTTTCTCATTTTGGCATGTTATGCTTCCTTCAAATCACTCTTTGTATAGTACTCTATCACACTTATTTACTCTTATTTACATGAACTTATGCTTACCACGATAGGATGAAAGTTCTTTACAGCTTATCTTTTTCAATCTCTATAGTTATTAATACAGATTCTTGCCTATAGCACACATTCAATAGTTATGGTATTGGAAGTGTTTTTGACATATTTAGTCAACATGAAACAGTATAAGATTCACAGAGCAAGAGTGCTGCGTCTATAAAATCAGATAATAATTTAGATATAATATCCATGTGTCAGCGCTATGACAAACTAGGACCAAAGAAATGAGAAAGATTAGCCCTTTCTTGTAAACTTAAATCTCATAAAAATTTAAATCTAAATCAAATAATAATTATAATCTAGAAACAGATGAGTAAACAAATAAAGCTACTGTAATCAAAACAATTTGAGATGGAAGTATGGTTGATAAATAGGAAATTGCAATGAAATAGCATGCAGAACTAAAGCCAGGTTTGTAACAATTGAAGTATTTCAATTCAAAGTGGAGAGAATAAATAAATGGGACTTAGAAATTTATTATATGATTTGAAAAAATAAAATATTTCTATAAACTAGTCTTTACATAAAAAATCTAATGAACAAAGAACATATTATTAATAAATATTTTTTAATAAGAATAACTTTTACATTCTTTGAGTAGGATACTGAAAAGACAATCACGTAATGTAGCATCCCCTTAAACAATAATTGGTACACTTAATACAAAAAAGCTGAGAGGAACCATAAATAATGCCTAATGATAAAAATGAACTTGGAAAATATATTTGAAGACTCTAAACAGATCACACGATAACATCTCTACTAAATCAATAATTCTCATACATAAATATGAACAGGACATACAGCCAAATAGAAAAATAAATAATGCAAACTGGCAATTAGCAAAACTGTACATAAATGTCTGTTAAAATACTGAAAATATTTGGCAACATAAGTGATATATTTCAAGGTTTGAAAGTTAGTTACATCCGTTACTGTCAATGACATAAAAGCAGGTGCTCACAAACACCCACTGCACTCTGGGGTGAAAGTTACGCTGATGTTGCTCAGACACAAAGCCCGCAGGTGACAGCTGTGTCCCACAGCACTGAAGCTGTGAGACAAGTGTGAGAGAATAAATCTTATTGGATCAATTTGGAGTTTCACTTCAAGAAATGAAGCAATAAAAATACTACCAGAAATTGATAAAGATCAACGAATAAGGTTGTTTATATGCAATAGAAAAAAGAAAGAAAGAAAGAAATAGGAAGGATCTGATCTAAACATCCATCATATAGAACAGCTCAAATAATATACAACATACAGCCATACCAGGAAACACAATGTAGCTATTTTCAAAGTGAAGTTGATGTGTATACGGACTGAAATTAAGAGCAGTTACAAAAGGGGCACTTTTTTAAAGTAAAGTATAATTGACATATGACACTATATGTGTGCAACATAAGAATTTGATATTTGCATGCATTGCAAAATGATCACCACAATGAGTTTAGTTAATATCTGTCACCATAGAGAGTTACAGAATTTTTTATGTGATAAGAAATGTTAAGATTAACTCTCTTAGCAACTTTCAAATAGGCAATACGGTATTATCAGGCATAGTATCCAGGTGGAACACTACATCTCTGTGACTGACTTATTTTACAACTGGATGTTTTTTACCTTTTGATGCTGGCATCCATTCCCCCCATCCCTTTTCATCTGCCTCTGGCAACAACCTATCTATTCTCTATGTATGTCTATGAGTGTTTGCTGTTTATTTGTTTGTTTTAGGTTCTGCATATAAATGAAAAGCAGTAGCTCTTCAGTAAATCCTTTGAGCAGACCTCTGAAGGGAAAATGATATCATTCTACTTTGTTACATGTCTGTTCATATCTTAATTTTTTTCCATGAACATAAATTATAGAAAGAGATACATATGAAACAAATAGCAGCAGTGATCTCTGGCGGGAAACATGGGATAGATTAAAGGGATGGGGCATTTGTGAAGCAGGGTAATGAGAAGCTTAGGGAAATTTCTTGACAAGTGGAATAAGGAAAACTGAGAAAAAATAATTAAACAAAGCCAAACAGTTTGAGCAATTTATAGCCAGCTAATGAGTCACAAGGTTATCTTCCCTAACCAAGGACAGGTAAGAGAAAATGGTTTACATATCCCAGATTGTCTCAGTTCCTCTTCAATAACATTCTTTAAAATTAAAACCAGAAAAAAATAACCCCGATCTCCCTATAAACACATTTTGATGAATCGACTTATTGAAAGACATACCTAAAAAACTAATGAATATTCTATTATGAGTTCTCCCTCCCAGGAACATGCCCATAACTTTCCCTTCCCCCACTTCTGCCTCCATAGGCATGCATCTCCTAAATTCTGAGGGACCCCATGAGACTTGCAACCAGGGGAGCAATGGTCAGCGGCAGCTTGTCCCAGACTAACCTCCTGAACCTGTGTTCGATGTCCCCTTTTCTCTGACTTTCTAGTGAGTTCACTTCTTTTCTTCTTTTACTGTGACATCTATTTCTCAGTGAGCCAAAGCAGCCCTGCCTAGGCTCTCTGCCATTGCTCTTCCTACGTTAAGCCCTTCCTTTGTCTCTCTGCCCCCAGCTTTAATAGACATGCTCTCAAAATCACCAGGACTCGTGCTATGAAATCTTTCCTACACGAAGCCCAGAGGCTACACACTACCAGCAGGCCAGGGGCAGACCTGCTTGGGGCCCAGACCCTGCCCAGTAACATCCCTACTTCCTATGTTTCAAACTGAACATGACAATATTTGGTACATTTCTAATTATTTTTTATCCTTTTGTTAATTTCAAAGTTGAATTAAACAAAGTAACTAAAATACAGTATCATAATAACAGAAGAGGCCACATGATAGAGCACCAGGAGGGAATGCTGACTTGGAAGAGTCAGGGCTTGAGGGAGGGTTATGCAGAGTACCCAGTATGGTTTATCTGTATCATCTTCCCTTCTGCATAAGATTTAGAAAAGCATATAAAATTCCCACCAGCATATTCTGAAAGGAAAATGTATACATGGAGAAAGAATAGGAGAAATCATCTAGACTGAACAAAAGAGGAAACAAAGGTAGACAATTAAAAGTTTCAGGGAAAAATATCAAAAGGTCTAAAATCTGTGGCATAAAAGACCAAGCGGGAAGGAGAAAAATTGAAACAGAAAAGGTATTTGAAGAAATAGTGGCTGCAACTGTCCCAATTTTGGTAAAAGTCTTTAAAGATCTAAGAAGCTACCGCCTCAAATACCATCTTCCTGCTGAAGTCAAAAGGAGACCTTGGGTCAGCTAGGTAACCACTGAAAAGCACCGTAAACAGTAAACAAGGGCAAGATTGTTACATAGATTTGAGTCTGTCTTCTGCATTGGTAAGAGTTACTAGAGGTAAATCCATCCCCCTCTTCCAGGTACAGCAAAGGAAGCAGCCTCACAAATGGAGTTTTCTCTTACAAATGCTAAGTGTTTTTTCAAAAGGGTAATTTCTACATGGTTGTCAGGTAAAGATGTCAAAGAGTATTATTTTGCCTGTTCTGGGAGTAGAGTAAACAGGAATACAAAAAGAAAAACTCTGAGATAAAAATAACAGAGTGATAGAACAATATTCATTGTGGCAGGAGGATTATCATAGAAAATGGAGAGCTGGAAGATGAGAAGCCAGAGTATTAAGAAGGATTTTAGGTATAAAAAGCCTCAAAAGTCCTGTTAAAATTTTGGACCTTATCCTAAGGACAATGTCATCACTTCTAAGTCTGAAGTAAATCAGCTCTTTACCATATTATTCTAAATAGCAGGCAAAATTGCCCATGAAAAGTCTACATACAGATTGATAAAAAAGGACAGGTTCAAGATGTTTGTTAGTTATTCTAGTGAAAGGAAATATGAAACTCAAAGAAACAAACAGCCTAGCTTTCTAAAGAACAAGTAAACCAGGTCATTTAAATGAAGGAGGTCAGTTTATGGTTTTATTTCAATGGTGCTCAGAATAAATATCAATGTACTATAACTATACCTCATAATCAGAATAATAATTTATTATACAGATAATAAAACCTGTAAAAATGAATTTTTAAAATATATTTTATTGATTATGATGTTATAGTTATCCCAATTTCTTTTCCCTTTGCTCCTCTCTGCCCAGCAACCCCCTTCCCTCCAGTAATCCTACCCCCCTTACTTGTTGGTGATGGTCATTCTGACAGGTGTAAAGTGGTATCTCATGGTGGTTTTTATTTGCATGTCTCTGATGGCTAGTGATGTTGAGCATTCCTTCATGTGCCTATGGACCTTCTGTATGTCCTCTTTGGAGAAGTGTTTGTTCAGGTCCTTTGCCCATTTTTTAATTGTGTTGTCTGTCTTCTTGGTGGAGAGATGTATAAGTTCTTTATAGATTTTATAGATTAATCCCTTGTTTGAGGTATCATTGGCAAATATATTTTCCCATATGGCTGGTTCCCTATGTTCATAGCAGCACTATTTACAATAGCTAAGTACTGGAAACAGCCTAAGTGCCCATCTGTAGACGAGTGGATCAAAAAACTGTGGTACATCTACACAATGGAATACTATGCAGCAGAAAGAAAGAAGGAACTCCTGCCATTTGCGACAACATGGATGGAACTAGAGAGAATTATGCTTAGCAAAACAAGCCAGGCAACAAAAGAAAATTCCATATGCTATCATCTAATAGAGTAAACTAATGAACAACACAAGCAAAACTGAACCAGAGGCATGTAAACAAGGAACAAACTGACAGTTACCAGTGGGGAGGGGGGAGGGAGCGAAAGGGGGTAAGTAGGGGAAGGGTTTAGTCAAGGAACTAGTATAAATGACCCATGAACATGGACAATGGGGTGGGGATTGACTGTGGGAGAAGGGGTAGGCTGAGTGGGGGTGGGGGAGCAATGGGGGAAAAAGTGGGACAACTATAATAGAAAAGTAATAAATAAGTTTAAAAAATTATAACGAAAAGAAAAAAAAACACACAGAGAGGATTTTGTAAAATATAAATCATTGGAAAAATGACATGTAATTTTCAAATAGGAATAACATAATTCCCAGTTATATTTAGCAGAATGATAACTGGACAAGTGCAGTGTTCCTCATGATGCATCGCATGGAAACTCCTAGTCTGCTTCTGAGAGTCTTGCCTCAGCCCTAGGCTACTTTATATGAGAGCAAAGCATATATACTTATCAAACCCAGAGAGAATCTGAAAGAACACAAGAGCCTGAGACCTACTTCGTCTGAAAATAAATCTTTCTGTGGCTTAAAACACAAGTTGGGAGTCTTTAGAAACTTTGTGCTGTGACAGAATATAGGTTAAGTATAGATCTTGATAGCTAATACATATATAGGATTACCTCTGCTTTATGATTTTTGGTATTTGTTATTTTTATAAAACTCTTTCAAAGGAATTTATAAGCTTCAATTGGGAAATATTGACAGCTTTTTTCTATCTCCAAATTATAGATTATCAGAGTTGTAATTATGATTTTTAAATTAATGAGGTGTCACTTAGTAATTCTAGTCTAATTTATCCTGTTGATAACAATATAAAAATATAAAAGTCTATAGTCTAAGTATCAGAAATTTCTTGCATTTCTTTTAGAGTTATCTTTTGATAAAGTGTGACTTTCAATTTTTCAATTACATTTTATACTCAATATTATGTATTACTTTTAGATGTATAGCATAGAGGTTAGACAACGACATACATTCGAGAGTGGTGCCCCCTATATTTCAAGTACACACCTGGCCCTGTACATAGATAGATATTTTGATATTATTGACTATATTCCCAATGTAGTGTTAATATCGAGACCGAAGAGGGAGAAAACAAGAGTCTGTTCTGTTCATGTGATTACTCATGAACATGTCTAATACTGAAAGCATTGGTGAATGAAAAAATGATTGAATAAACATGTATCTTATAAAAAATTTCTTAGTATTTCTTGTTTTTATTGTTAGAAGCATATCTCCCCTAACAAAGATTTAAAACAGTCCTTAGCTTCAACACATTTTGCTATTTATCTAAAAGCAGCGCAAGAAGAATGGCTGATTGCTAGGATAAGTGTAATGTTAACAAAACACTACTGGCAAGATATTCGGCAGCCTATTAAAATACAGTGCTAGTGGCCCAATCTTCCATCAAAGCATAATTGTTTCAAAATAATCATCCTTATCATTTCTTCAGAACTGGGTGTCTTTCTGACCCTGGTCTGCGTGTTTGTGTAATTGTGTTATCAGAACATATGGAAATGCTTTAAAACTAAAGTAAAATTAAGACGTGAACAGGAAATAGATAAATATTCAGTAACCACTGAAGAACAAATAGATCTGGATTATGTGAAAATGTTGGCTCTCTATTAAAGGAGATATAAAAAGTATAAAAAGCATTCAACTTACATGCTTTCTGAAGAATCACAAATAAGAAATATAGATAACAGATCAGTTCACTGCCAACGAGAAAAATCATTTTCTGGAAGTAGAACTTCTATTATCATTCAAACATCCATCAAACAGAGTAAACTGAAAAACATTTTCCAGTAGATTATCTGGTGGTAGTATGGTTTTTATGAGATAAAAATGAGGCAACATCAATTCAATCAAAATATTACTTTGTTCTCTCCACCTTACCCTTTTTACAATCTTTATAGTTTACTTTGAGAAGAACAGGATAGCAATAGGACCATGACAAATTGCATTGGCTTAATAACCTAAGACCTCTTAGCCCAACATGAATATCAAAATAATTTATCTGCACCATAATTATAAACAGCAGATGTCTTTTTATCATGAACCAATGTGACAGAAAAATATGTTCAACTTTTAGAAAAAAAATTATATGTTCCTATGTTTCAAATAGGTATACAATACGGTGATGTTCAAGGTATATTATTTTTTCTAGCAAGATTAGAAAAAGACATACTCAAAAGTATTTAGTGCATGGTAGCCCTCAACCCCTTTGAGTGACATTATCCCTCATTAGCCCATGTAGCATCAGTTTCTTATAAAAGTGTTTCAGTGTATCCAAAATGTAATGTGAGAAGAAGCATTTTACTTTATTTTTCTTCTCATCCACATAATCAGTCTAAGGAAAGGCATTCTGGTATACATGGGTGTTACAAAGATAAAAGTGATGTGAACCATGTTTTTAACTTTTAAAACTGAAGTATAACCCACAGAGAGGGAAACGGATGGATTTTGAATGTGTATGTAACTGGGTAGTCAGGACTGAGATTGAGGACAATGTGGTGGACTGCTTGGCTTATTCTTGATGTCAATAGCTATTTTAATTATTTTAACATGTAAAATGTTAATTTCTAGTGTCAAGCTTATATTGGCCTTATTTTTTAAAAGATTTGGGTTTTGTTTTGTTTTGTTTTATTTTTTGCTCTATCTCCCCAAAGAATCGCCTTTAGGTAGGTGTTATTTCATCCCTGTTTGGAAGAACTCACTATTAAAACTACTGAGCCTGGGGGTCTTCTCTATGGAAAGATATTTTTTAATTGAAAATTAAATTTGAGTAACAAAATATAAACTATTCAAATGTACTATTCTAAATTTGTTACATTTTTCTAGAAATTTGTTCATGCCACCAAAATTTTCAAATTTACTAGCCACAATATGGTTATGCTGCTATCTACGAGCAATTAAATACTATAAAATATATAACAATGTTCTCTTTCTTGTTCATATTACTAATTTGTGCCTTCTTTCTCTCTCTCTCTCATTAGTTCTCACCAGGGGCTCATTAGTTCTATTTACTCTTTCTGAAAAGCAATTTTTTTTCTTTAAGATGAAAATGTTTCTATTTCATAGACTGCTGCTATTTAATCAATATTTTGCTTCTTTTAGTTTAAATTGCAGCTATTTAAATATTTTTTTCAAGGTACAGATGCTTAGTCTTCCCTCTTTGTTAGTACAGTATTCCCTCTCTATATCGCGGTTCACTTATGGCCTCACTGTAATGCGGGATTTTTAAAAATATTATATTTAATTATTTATCATGGATTTTTTGCTATATTGTGGGATTTTGTGGTACTATACAGTAAATACCAAAATAATGTAAGGTTCCTACTTTGTGGATTTTCACCTATCATGGGGGGTCTAGAACGTAATACCCACGATAAATGAGGGATCACTGTATGTGCATTTAAAGCTACACATTTTCCCCCGAGCACAGCTATAGCTGCGTCTTGTGTTTTCATTGTTACTTAATTCCAAATATTATCTAATTTTTTTTCTGATTTCTTCTTTGATACAAGAGAAAGATTTACACTATGTGGCAGAATCTTTGCCCCATTTATAAATGAGGAGATCCCATAACATCCCCAATAGAACACAGCTAGGATGTGAAGCATTATCAGATGCTAACAATCAACTCTCTCCTCTCCATCCACTAAACGTTATAATTCATGAAAGACAGAAAACAGGAAACAAAAATGATTTAAGAAGTGAATGATCGGTGGAAAGCAAAGTCTATTTTTCTCTCAAACAGGACATGAGGCAAGAGAAACAGTACGAAAATATTGTGTTGGAGGGGAGGGAGGAAAGCAAGCATGGCCTGTGTTATTATGCTGACATTTTGCAGCTTAATGCAAAGCAAGGCTGCACTGGGAGTGTGAGGTGTCCTCGTGAAACTCAGGACACACCCTTTGTGCAGCAAATAGCAAGTGTTTCTACATTTTTTAAATCCTCGCCCAAGGATATGTTTACTGAGAAACATTGATCCATTGCCTCCCATACACGTGCCAACCAGGGTCCAACCTGCAACCTTTCTGTGCACGGAACGATGCTCCAACAAACTGAACCACCTGGCCAGGACTGCAAATCTTTTTTTTTTTTTTTTTTTTAATATCTAAGTGATAACTTTTATTTTCACATGACTTACATTATAAGTTTGTTTCTTCTTATTCTCTTTTACTTCCCTTGTATTATTTTTGGTTTCTTTTTTTTTTTTTTTTTTTTTCTGTACAATGGAGGGAGACTTTGAACTCTTCCAAAGTTAAAATGGCTAGTCTCTCAGATATAAAGATTGAAATCAAGATATTACATCTTTATGATAGGGTATAAATAACTGGGTCCCCCTGACAGCTAAACATCATGGAAGTGGCAGGACAGAGAAAAACACTGGGGTAAGATGACAAGGAGGGCGTTACTCTGGGCTTAGTATACTCAGTAGAATATCCCAATGAAGCACATGAGAAAATGACAATAGAAACAATTCTCAATTGTATACCCTTTGTGTTCCTCTCGGCTTACGGGAAGCGTATTTACATTATTCTCTTAACTTGAAATTCTGTGTGTGTGAAATGCATTTGAATGAAACAATATATGCTATTATCATTTGTAAGGTCATGAATTCCAGTTCCTTTGCATTAGGATGCTTTTTGTTTAAAGTTATAATTTGCTACTGCCTAAGTTGTATTTGATTGGTATCCATCAATTATTCTGCTCAAATAAACACATTTTCAAATAAACATATTAGATATATCTGAAAATAGATGGCCTAAAACACATGTTAAATAGAAAGCTCCTTTAAAATTGTGTTGGCCTCCTTGGCCCAAACGCCGTCACTCTGAAAGACAAAGAATGACACATCTATTTTCTTTATTATACCAGGTCTTCACCCAACATTAATATCAATTGAATAAAAATCAATTTTAAATCTTTTCCCGAATGTCACATTATTCAAATAGACCATGTTGTCACAAAATGTACTATCTATACAAGCAATATGAGTCATGCACAAATGCCCCATGTTGACATTTCACTGCATAGCATCTCCACTAATAAGATTCTGGCTCCAGTTCTAGTTCTAATGTACTTGTGAAATACTAAAAACCAAATATAAATCAGATGTTATGAAGCAGCGCCAAGCTCACAACAGCCCAATAACCTGTAGAGGAAGCAGTGCTGACTGGAAAAGGGCCCAAGTTTAGTTTCTCTCTCTCAGGGATGGACAAGCATTTTCTTCTTTTTTTCCTCCTTTTTATGTTTTTTTGTATTAAAGCTGTAAGTTTGGAAAATGAGGTACATGACTACAAATACTGAATATGCAGTAAAGCAAAGCCTCATTAGGTATTTTTTATTTGGATGTCTAGCTCATATCATTTACAATACTAAAACAATAAATGTCACATGAGGGTGTGTCCTTGCACACATAGGTACTTTTACTTAAGACACATAGACCGTTTTATCTGGTATTTTATGAAATATTGGTTCACATGCTGGTCTCCATTTTTAATGTAGTTTTATAATTGCATTTAATGGTTTAGAAAATTTTTCCATTTAACCATTATTAGTTTCTTTCCAAATTCCCCATCTGAATCCATAATACTAGCTTTACAATGGCCTACAAAAGTGGTAGAAAAAGGAAGTATCTGTCTTTGATCTGCTTTACTCCTTTGATCTTCCTTCACCAATGAATAAGTTTTCTGTTTTCAGTTAAGTTTTCAATTTCGATTGCAATATTTTTTGTGTGTCTATTTTTTGAACTATTAAAACCATTTCTTGAAAAAATCTATTTATTAATACAGTGGCTTCCTTATGAGAATTAGCAATCATTTCATTATTAATACATCAACTCATTCAATTGAAATATTTCCTTTCCATACCTTTTTCCCCTTATTTCTCAGTTATTTAAAATTGGCCATTTTCAGTTAAATACCTTCAGAAAAAAGCTAATATTTGAACAACTTACATACACTGGAAAATGCTGTCTTAGGAAAGTTTGGGGTTTCTCTCTGGAAATCACTTTGACGTGCATAAATACGGTATGTAAAGCTTTCTTCTGCACAATGACTTTATACATAAAAATATTAGTTATTAATATTCACCAATGGAAAGCCACAGTATGCAGTTTTATGTTCAAATAATGTTATTTCACTTGCTAAATCAAATAAGCAGCCAAGTCCTATTTTTCAAAGGAACATCTGATAATTATTCTGAGGAACATGGAGGAATTTATTTCACCTCTTTATGTGATGAGTCATTTTCCATTAATTTTTGGGAATAAAGTCCTACAAAGGGGTGAAAGTCAAATATCAGCTTCCTTTCATTGCCCAAGCTTTTATTAAAGCTTAACAAAGCTTTCTTTTTAATATTTATATAAAGTGCTTTATTATTAAATGTAAAATGTGTCATGAATTAATGTCTTTTTAATCTGAAAGTAGGGAAGTTTTCCTGTTGACCTGCACCTCATTCTGCTCACTGGAATACTTAGTGGTAATTAAACATCTCTTTTTAAGCTGGAAGAGCTCATCAATTCTACATCCTTCCCATCTAGATGAGTAATGTACACTCTGCGGAGATTGTTTTTGGGTCCCACTTACATGAAAATACATTCTCTATTAAGAGACAATGACCCATTCACTATCCCAATGACTACCAATGCCAATAGTTACTATGCAATATGAAATCCCTTAATACAATGTAGGCACTTTTTTGCAGAGTCTAAAGCATTATTAAGCTTTCAATTGTCTATGCAGTATGTGAGATATTGATGGAAAAGATTATATAATTATAAGTCATTTTTTATCTTCATATAAGGTAATGGTAACAAAACTGGAAAATAGCAAAGACTAAAGAAGAATAAAAAACAAACCACGAGGCTTTGACAAAGAGATAATCATGTTCATTAGTCACAGTCTATTTTTTAATTTAATTACGTACCAGAACTGTTTTCATATCATTTTAATATAATTTATGTAATGCCTTTTAATTTTAAGTATAAAGGTACTTATAATGTTGACATCATGTCCTGATGGTCATGTTGGTACACCACAAGTCTTATTATCTAAGAACTGAGATCTTAGTTTTGGAAAATTTATATGGTATGGAATTCCTAGGAATTCTTGTCATTGCAACTACTACCACTACTAAAATTTGAGGTCCTAAGGATTAAACATTGAGCTTTAAATTCCAACATCTAATTTTAAGAGAGCTGGTTAGTTTTGAACTCTCGTGTTAATTAAATCAAATAATAAGATATGAATGAAGACTGATGCTGTATAATAGATTTTCTAACAAGAAAAATTAATAATGTTAAAAACAGATAGGAAAAGAAAAAGAAACTCTCATGGCTTACTACGGTGGCCAAACCCACTCCACTAATTTCTTATGGCTCACGTGTAGGTGCTTTGAAATTTTTGAAAACACAGTAGGGAGCTGCAGACAGGGCAAGAAGGCTGGTAAAGTGACAGAGGCCTTGGTTTAGGATGTCGTGGAAGTAAAGAGCAGAATTCGCATCAGGGAACACGGACCTGAGCAGAGGCTGCCGCCCAATGGCTGGTTTGGATGAGCAGGGAGGGCCTGCTGAGAGCTCAGAGAACAGCACAGAGAACAGTGTCCTTTCTCCCTGCTGCCATGACAGTATATGAGCGTTACATATCTTAGAGTAGGATTCTTCCTGCTTCACATCCTATTGCTGTGCAAAGACAATAGAGGCTACTTTCCAAGAACAGTTAGATAAGCCACACTGCGGTTTCCAAGAAGGGGCTTAGAAGTGATTTAGGAAACTCATCCCTATTGAATTGGCATAGAAATTGGGAGAGTCTCTGAAAAGAGTTTCTGGGAAGAGCTGTTACGTTTTTAGTATCCTCCCTGCTCTCAAGGTAGAAGACTGGCCAAGAGCTCTCTCTTTCTTCCAATTTCAGTTAGACAGACTTCAACTGGATTTTCCAAAGACCTTGATGTGCACCCCAATCTCAGCAGGAAGACAGGACTGACTCATGCATGGACATCGGGAGGGACAGGAACACACAGTTTAGCTGCTCTTGCTGCATCCCAGAGGGGAGCTGCTGTTGCAATGGGTTTGGTCTTTTCCAAAGTTTGTTGTGTCAAGAATTGCATGATGTGCTCTAATCCAAACACATTAGGTCACACAAGGGAGAGAGCCAGCCTGAGGATTACCTGGGGTCCTTCCTAAACGTGCCACTTAGTGGGGTAATGAAACCTGAGAAACTGGAAGCTACAGATTTCTGAATTGCAGTGAATCATCAAGCCAGAGAGGAATCTTTTGCTTGAGCTGAGAGAGGTCCCCAAAACTGATAAAATTGGATGAGACCACAAGGGACTCTTCAGAGGAAAAGTTCAAACTCTACGCACCTGCCAGGTTCAGTCATATTAGAATAAGTCAGATAAGAATATCCAGCTTCCCATATCTCCATTGCTCTCTTGCTTCCATCTTGCATCAGTTACCAATGGTTAGTAAGATGAGAAATTGGTGTCAAAGTATAAGCCAAGGAGGAAAATTACAAGATAGGGTAGACTGTTCTATGTAATGAATTGAGTGTTTCCCACTTAACTCTAGTGACAATGCTTTATTATCCGAGTTGAGTAGAAAATAGGATTGTTAGAGTTTTCAAGCAAGGATAGTGGAGAAACTTCCTCCACAAAATACATTTTTTTAAAAATGGAACAGTGAAGGCAAAAATAAATTTCTTTGATTATATTCCTTTCATTTTGCTTGTTCAAAATATTACATGAAACTTCTAGTTGAATGCCAAGTGGAAGGTGGAAGAAAACCAAATATGATGAAATGTTTATTCTCAAGATAATAACTTGTAAACCTGAAGTGAGAAAACTTCAAGTGACAACAAGTGGTTTCTACCAAAAAAGAGAACTGGGAAATTGAAATTAAATTACATTCAGATTTAGATAGAAATGTTATGTGTTCTACACATCCAAAATGCATGCTGTAAACACAGTTGAACAAAAATGACAAATTATCTTTAAACAAGATTATAAATTTGTTACACCATGAGCGGCATGTGAAAATGTAGACCTCGCTGCTCCATTTCACAAGGCCCCTGCATCTTCCCCGATTTCATGGACAAAAAAAAAAATAGAATCTCATTAGTAGTCACAAAGTCACAGAATTGCTTTTATATGTGTATGTGTAGATGTATGTTTGGCATAAAATTTGTTTTATTGTTCACTAATAACCATTAACAAGGTTTAAGATTCAATCCAGAATATTAATTCCATTTAAATCCCATTCAATATATTTGGGGCTGTATTATAAAAATCTCAAGTGTGTTACCTTTATACCAGTTATAATTGAAAAATCTCTTCAGGTTTTATATTTTGCTTTTTTATTTATATTAATGCATTGATCAGGAGACAATGACACATACAACTCAACAAGTTTAATTATTGGAATGCATCAATGTTGATAGAGCATCCCACATGCTACCCAAAAGCTGCCCCAAATAATAGTAACTATAGTAAGTACTGTAGTTGTGATGTTCCCAAGCCCACAGAGAACTGGGTTTCGGTTAAGTTTTAGGTTAGAAAGCGCCTGATAGATTTAACCTAACCAACACTAGAATTTGCATATTTTGGCACCGTTAAGGGATACAGCCCTATTTTTTTCAAATAGGTTTGTATTAGAATCTCCCTATAAATAAATTAAATTTTATCTTGTCACCAAAGTTATTAGGAAAAGAGGTCTTGGCATTTATGAATCGGAAACTGACTTGTGTCAATTCTTTCTCCTTTTAGATCTTCAATTTCTTCTATGTTTTTATCCAAAGATATGATGAGCAATTCATGACTTAGTAAGGCAACCATAATAAATAGCTACATAAAAACAAACCAAAAACAGATTACATTTTATTATACCTTAAGATAAAACCTTTTATTACTTTTGGGTAATTAATATTAAAAGGCAAGTTCCCTTAGCTTATATGCTCCACAGCTCAAATGATTCTTATCAAAATTGTGCATTAGAAGTTTCTCCTGCTAGCTTAAATGCTATGGCTCTATGATTCCACAGGGTGTGGGCATTTATAAGTATCCAGAAATTGGACATAGTAGGAACTTCATATATTTTTGATACTTGAATCAAAAAGTGATAAGTGAAAATATTTAAAATCTCTCATTTTTTCATAATAGCCTAATTATCATATATTATGGTAATCATACAGCTGTTCCTACAACAGCAAAATAGCTACAAATAGCATAAAATGCAAAATACTAGGTAGCCCCCATCTTTTTCTTAGTAGTAGGGTGTATTCAAAATTAAAAACTACTGCTAGATACTTTATGGCAAATGGTTTACTTCAAAATTTTTTTGCCTTGTTTTGATACTTTTCAAGCACTTAACCTGAAATTGAATATCTGGTCCCAGCTGAGCACTTTTATTTACTGCTGTGTAGTCTTACTTTCTCAAAGATATTCAGCAACTATTTTCTTTCTAATATGATTTTTAAGTGAAACATTAGCAATACACAAGACAAATCAAAAAGGCAAATTTGATTCTATATTTTCAAAATGAAAGAAAATAATGCAGCAATATGTCCTTTTTTAAAATAGAAGATATAGAATATAATTTTTCCCCAGGAACTATTACAGGATTGATTTTAATTGGAAGGGATTTGTAACAAGCTAGGTGAATGGTTTAATAGTACATTTCTTCTGCATTAACAGATAATAACTAGATTAAAATTAGGTATATGTTAAATTTTGAAAGTGCATGGTAAAACCATAGCTTGAAAATCCTGAGTAAAAGAGAAAAGTAATGATTTAAGTAAATAGAACTACATTTCACGTATAGCTGCAGCAGATACCAGAGACTCTAATATTGCCAACTCTAGATAACTCCTGACGATATTCTGAATTTAAAAGTAATTAAACTATTGTGGGATTTGGTTATATAACTTAACCTAGTTGATTTTCATTTTCTTCTTTTCTGTTATCTATATAAAATATGTCTATGCTGCAGCAGCCTTATGAATATTTGAGATAATATGCTACATGCCATATGTTACATACTTACATATATATGAGCAAATGACATTCAGTAGAACATACCATCCTTGAGTGAATACCAAGTGCCAGAAACTGTGTTCCAAAAAATATTATAACTATAATTATACCAAATCAACAGGTTCTACAAATAAATTAAGCCTTTTCAAGAATATAGAAGGAATTATACATATGAAGATTATAGCATCTTAGGACAGTTAAAATATACATTAGTTTCATCAGTGTTGTTTGATCTGCCTTAGAAAGTCATTAATTCAGAATATTAAGTCTTAGTGCTTCTCATCCTAAATAATTTTGAAGGGACCCCTTTGTATAAGGGTATGTGAAGAAAGTTATATAGAATTTTCCCCTTCTTTCTAAACACTGTGTGCTCATATTTTTTTGAGGTGAGCAAAGCTGTGAAAACCCCTTGGACTAGAACTTGAGACAACATTAAAAGATAAATGAATAAGGGAAATAGTGACAATACTGCAAGAAACCAAATATTGTGAGAGTTCCAGATGACTGGAAGCCAAGGGACCCAGCTGTGTTATGCTGAAATTTATCTCTATGCTAATATTTCAAAATCGACCAAAGGATCTAACGGAGAAATCCAGACTAGTAGTGATTGCATAAAGAAAACATCTGCCTGAGCAACTGTTTTTTGTTCCTTAAGATGGGGCCTGGAGAGCATGATATTTTAAGTTCATATGTCCTTATTTTTAAATATTGAAGGGTACATGACATATTAAAAATAACATTCAGTTTTATTTTTCCAAGCTTCTTTGTAGGAGACCAAGTTATCCCCACCTAGAACCTGAAAGAATCTGAATGTTTTTAGATGAGATGTTTTTCCATGCAAGTTCACTGATTCAAATGATCATGGTTTCTAAATTAAGAATCACAGCTATATTGTTGACTGTTCAGATAGAAAGGATGCTTAGGTCTCTGATGCCCCTTTCTAATGAACTATAGAACTTTTTTGCCTGCTTTCACAGCTGTTTAACCAAATCGTTCCTTTCCCCAGGAGGTACTCCACAGTGAAATATACAAGAATCTATTCTTTCCCATTCATCCAGCACAAGTTGTTCCCTTTTCTGGTCATGTGAGTAAGAGAGAGAAACTATTGTAGTTTCAAAATTACTTCAATGTGAATCTATATAAACTTCATTAAATGCAGAAGACCTATCATTACTTAAAAGTCTGCTGCTGTTATTGTGAGAGTATGCCTGGGGTGTTGACTAAGGAACAGAGTCTGGTTATTCAATTGTCAGTGCCACTAACACAAATTCTCAAATTCTGTTTAAAGACTCGCATTTTCATTCATTTCTTCCATCTCCCTGTTGGCCTCTGTGCCGGGTGTCTTCCCTTGTGCAGGTTTGTTCTCCACCCTGTTCTCTGTCCCCATAGGCTGCTGTGTATGGATTGTCTGAACTGGTCCCACACTCTTTCGTTTTCAATTAGCTCTGCCAGTGAAGAATCCCATTGGGGTACCAGAGGAAGAGAGAATTGTGCCTTCTAGTTTTTTCCACCTCATACACTCCCCAGGATGTTGCCTTGGTCTGCGACTGTTTCCAAGGCCACTTAGCTATGCGGAACTATTTCTTCTTCCATTTCTTTCTCCTCTCGTCCATTCAGGCTGAGGGGTGGAATCAGCTCGGCTGCTGCTTGCTCTGGCTTCGTACAGTACATTTTGGCGTTCTCTTACACCCTATAAACACCCTTATAATCAATCCCTTTGTAATCAAAACCTTCCTTGAATGAACCTAACTTTTTTTTTTCCTAATGGGACCCTCCCTACCTGATGCAATATCTTGACCGCTCTAAAATTAAATTCATTCGTTTGCCCATATCTTTTTTCTTTTGGTTCCTGCAGTTCTTTTAATAAAATATTGCCATGTTGGCATGCAATTTTATAAAATTAATAATAATAATATTCATTTCCTTAGAACATTATAACGGATGAGTCCGTTTCATGCACGTCCTTTAATTTAACCTCACAATTACTTCTGTGGCACATACGAAGAAATCTGCTTAGCAACATCATGCGTGTAGTCACCCAGAATGCTACTGTAATTAACTTCAGTGCATTTGGTCCCCACTAGACACAGGTGACCTCTTTTCTTACCTGCATGAGTAGCTGTTAATTTATTTGTATTCTATCTCCATAATACTTATCTCTTTATTTTATGTCGACTGTTTCTAGCTATATACTACTTAAATAGAGCCCACTGTCCTCACTCACTCCAATGTATCAGCAGCGGAATAACCTCTCTTGGAGCTTACACATTATATACAGGTTCCAAAGCCTTTAGTGGCCTTTTATTGCGAGTAGTGATTTCTGGAGTCCACAATTTTCTAGCCGTTAACCACCCCTCAAGATGTATCTTCCACTATTGTCCTCCTTCCTGTGTGCATCCCAGTCCAAATAAATAACTATGATACGATCGTGCCTGATTTTCTCAATTCATATGCCTTGACTACATAGCTCCTATATGGAGAAAACTCCACCTTTCTTAGAAAGTAATGAAATACTCCCAAGCGTAAAAGGCCCAAGTAAAATACCAATATAGGTCTCTTCTGCCAGGAGAAAATCACTTCAGTCTCCACAGCACTTCTCCACGCTTGCATTCTTCATGTCACACTGCACTTCCCTCTTTGCTTCTGTGTGTGTAGCTTAGACCCTTTAGCTAAAGGAAAGTGCCGTACTCATGTCTCCAGTTCTTAGGTTGTTCATTGACCGAAACGTAAGTGACTGAACAAACTAGGCCCCACGAAAATGACATTTGTAAATTTCTTCCTTGGAATATCGAATATCATCAACTCGGTGTGCTGAGAGCGATGTTTTGCTAAAACTTTTTGATCGCTGTTAGTAACTGTGCATTACCGAACTCCACTTTCCATTTTTTTAATAAAATCTTATGCAGATTGTATAACTTTATGGTAGTCTCTAGCAGTGATAATATAATTCAGAAAAACTGTTTTTTATAGGATAGTAATTTATCTAACAAATGGTAGAAATATAAATGCACAGGTCTTTATAAGACCATAGGGTGCAAATATATAACTATATGTGCATTTTTTCTCCATTACATTCTGTTACCTAGAATGGACCTGCCATTTTTGCAATCCCAAAATTAGTATTGATATTTAGAAAAAAAAGGAGGAAAAATAAGACTAAATGTTTTATGTAGTTTTATATTAATGCTATGAAATCCATCTTTAGTACTTCGGTAGCTATGTAATAAAAGTCTCATTGTAACCACGCAGGGACCCTTTTTCTCACACACATTTGCATTTATTACAACATAATGATTACTTTCAGCTAACTGGAAATGTCTATAGCTTATCCAAGTATCAGTCCCCTTGCCTTACAAATAACAGTTAACATAATCTTATTTAACATAAAGCACAGGACTTATTTCCTTACTATTCTCCTTAAAAAAAATTTCAAGCCCTATTTTTCAGAGTCAAACCGTGTCACGAATACTTTTCCAGGCTTGAGTGCTACCTCAAATCAATGGTTGCTTAATGTTCCAAGTTACTTAAATTCCACCCTTTCTCAGATAATTTATCTCTCCAGATAAGACATAACATTAAAGGACAGAGCCGCTTTGGAGAGATTATTTTACCTTTTGAATGCATAAACTCAGTTTGAGATAATTACAGTAGAGTGTTTGATGTTCTTTTGTTTCTAATGACATTTATCCTTGTGTTGCATTATTGGAAAATGCTGTGCACTAGATGGGAACCAGCTTCCTTTGGTCCACATGTGATTTAAAAATGAGCCAGAATAAATACGCCTCATTGGGACTATGGATGGTTACTTAAGAGGCTGCAGTTAAGTACGTTTTGCTAGACGTACTCTTAACAGAGAGCTTCACAAAACTCTGGCTTTATTCTGCATCTCCTAGTATCACATCATTTAAAAAGGAGACATTGTCTTCTGCGGTCTTCTATATGCCAGGCACCATGCAAGGGTATTACCTATGTTACTCCCCTCCAGTCCCTTTCCAAAAGTACATTTTACAGATGAGATCCAGAGAAGCTACCTGGCTCTCATGGGAGTCAGTGGGGACAAAGCTGGTGGGATGAGTTTTTAAACACCAGTCTCTTCCACGCCCCTGGTTGGACTCCAAGAAAGGTCCAGAGGGACCGAGTGATGGCAGCTGCCACAAAGCCCAGCAGCGGTGCAGATCCACACGATGGCAGGCTGGTTCATGAGACCAAGAAGCTTTGATTTGTAGCATTCGACCATTTCATGGTGAAAGTATTCCCACCACGACTACGTAATTTCGAGCTACCAACACAAGGTTGTCCCATGGGCTGTTGGATATTCCTGAGTATGTTACTGAGGAAACCTAAACGCACACATTGTCCACCACCCAATTAGTGAGTGTTGAAAAACAGGTGTGAAGCAGACACAGTGGCTTCTGCCCACTTGACCATTAAACATACTTTTTTTTTTTTTTTTTGCAAAGAAACTATTTCATTCAAACTTGAGCAATTTTTGGAAAATGCTGAATTCTTATTGCAAAACGGTGTTCCCATCAGAAAGCTGCATCACACAGTCAGATTACTTACATCAAGGAGGCAAAGATACCTCACAAAAGAGGAGCTGAAGACATGGACAAGGGATAGAAGGTGTTTCTAGATAGGTCAACAAATTAAGTCTAAGGAAATATTTCAAGTTTCTCTTCCAATTTTGGACTCTAGTATATAAATACACATTCATAGGTGTGCATATTCACAGTATTGTGTTCCTTAAATAATAACCGAGTTCTTGCCAAGTGACCGCATTGTGCCAGACCCTGGACACTTACCAGTAACCAAAACAGACTAAATATCCTGCCATGAAGGGGAGACAGAAATCAAACCATACATATAATAAATAAAGATTTTAAATTCTATTAGGACTTAAATTTCCTCAAACCCAAGCTAATATATTACAAGTTCTAGGTGATATAAGAAATCTATCTTATTAAAGAACTTCTAGTACCCCAACACGTTTCTTAAGTCATACTGTAGAAACCTAGAAGAGAAGTAACTTAATCCATCAAAAAATATTTGAGTCCCCATTACATGTAAGTAATATTCTAGGAAAAGGCAAATTGTTTCCAAGTCAGTTTATTTTCCCTCACCTTAAAGGATTTACATTCTCACAGAAGAGGGAGATACATATAGGAATAAAGAAAAGTACTAGGTAATTTCAGTTCCTGATGAGTACTATTAAAACCTGAATGAAGGGAATGTCGCAGAGCAACTAAGTGACCACTGGATTTAAGTCGTCGGCAAAAGAAACCCTGAAGACCTGGACTGGAAGAAATCTCTCAAAACGCTATCCCCAGGACATTTCACTACACCCATCACTCCCCCTGCTTCCACTTCCAAGTCCAGGGGCTTGAACATTATTCCTTTGGGGGCCAGCCCTGGAAAAACTGGGAGCCAAGCCATCCAGGAGAAGGAAACAGAAAAAACATGAATCTCTGATGAAAGAAGAGGCTCAAAGTATTCTAGATACAGAAAAAAAAAGGCACATGCCACCCCAGCATAGAGGGGATAATATATTTCAGAGTGAGGTAAAGTTAGAAAGTTTTGCAGAAGCCCCTTAAGAACAGCCTTATGGGTCTTGCTAAATAATTGAGTTTATTCTAACTTAAAAATGGAGTCATTAGGACACCTTAAGGCAGGAAGGGATACAATCTGTCATTTAAAAAAATGATTTGAGTACTGCTGTAGCCCCGTGACAGGTGACAAGGACAGGCACTGGGACAGAAAATGATATAAAGAGAACACATCCTGGGTTCAGACTTCCCTGACCACTCGATATTAAGCGTTCACCTTCTCCTCCATGAAGAACTCTCTCCCATAGGCATACCTTATTTTTTTCGTATTTCAGAGCATTATCTGAATTTTTTACTCAACTTGCCTGGTCACTCTTTGCTTTGACTAGAACATGAGAGCTGTGAGTGCTGGGGACTTGGGTGACTTAATCAGAGGTATATTCACAGTACACAACACCCTGCCTGAGATATCGTAGGTACTCGTTAAGTGAACAAGTGAATGAGTTAGCAACCTGTCCCCAGTGGCTCTCATTCTACACTTTGGGCCCCATAGGACAATCCAAATCCTGTTCTTAAAATCAATGAATGCAGCTACGCTATACCTCTTTACTTTGTTTTCTCTAATTACTTCTTCCTTAAAGTATTCTTCTAATATACTTTTTTGTTTCTTAAATATTCTAGTTGACTTTGAAACTTTGATTTATGCAATACAAATATTATGTGGATTTCTATGCATATATACACAAAGGCATATAAATTAGACACAATTAAACTATTAAGAGACTCTTCCGACTTCGCTTATGTCCTTTTCCCCTATGGCTCTTCCTTGCTGAGTTTAATTAGCTGATTTTTGTATCGCCCATCTTATGCCATCACTTTGAAGGGTCAACAGAGTTATCGTGACCAATCATACGTAAAAGATAAGGAATTTTCATCCCTGCAAACTTGGTCAAGCTAAACTGTCCCATGGAAAAGGAAATAATTTAATTATGTATCTATGGTGCCAAGACTCAATGGTAGGGATGGCTAATTGCCACCCATGACCTGTCACACCTTGGTAATAGAAAGATCAGAGGCTACATTGAACAGGTCTCCATACAGTTGAGTTTGACCATGTGTCTGTGATCAGGCCGATTGGATATGATTAGGAGTATTGTTGGATGAGAGGTAAAAGACAACTTAAAGAGAACTTGCTGTGCTCAAAGGAGTGGGCTTTCATGCACCATCCCTCCCCTTGGAATGCGGATGTGGTATTATCCTGGAGAAGCTCCTGCCAGTGTTTTGTACCCTGGCTATGGGCGATATACTAAGAATGAGAGAACAGAAAAATTGAAGAAATGTATTCCCAAGTGACCAGGAGACAATGTAATAGCTCTCAGTCGTTTACCCTCCACTTCTTTTATGGGAGAGATTAGTTTCAGTCTTTTTTAAACTTCTGTTATTTGGGGTTATCTGTTATATATGTATAAACCTAATCCTAAATGATGAAGTATTCAGCTTATCTCTGAATTTGTATTTTACAGAGTGATTCATTCAAACTTGTAAAATTATACCATTGGACTGAAAAAAATGGGAGAAAATGGAGAAATCTTAAAACCAATTTAACAGCCTTAAGAATTGATGGGAAAAAATAAATCACATACACTCAAATCCAGCTCTGATTTATTAGTCTTTTTCTAGTTTCTTGTTCTTTTATGACTTCTTAAGCACTTAAT